>NC_043747.1:24765810-24953446 GCF_902148845.1 Salarias fasciatus
CTCCCCTGGCCCAGAAAAAACATCTGCAAGAAATCATTCATCACATCTGCAATAACGGTTTAAAACTGCATAAAATAAGATGCACGGTTCTTATCTGTTGTTGTGTTTGAATGTTTGAATAAGTGTTCTTTAAATCTGTGATTAAGCTGTGTTGAAGACAAATTTCTGTTTTTGGTGAAGAACAAAGTTTTTATCTATCTGTCAGTACTCAGTGATCCGACTACAACACAGTTTAACCTCAGACAGTGAACTGACCTCAGAGTCTCCAGCTGACAGTTTGGACTCTCCAGTCCAGAACACAGAATCTTCACTGATGAATCCTCCAGTTTGTTGCCACTGAGGTCCAGATGTTCCAGATGGGAGGGGTCAGACTTCAGAGCTGAGGAGATCACCTCATAGTGACAATCAGAGAGTTGACATCGAGAAAGTCTGGAATGAGACAGACAGAAGACAGGACGCTATGAGAGAGGACACTGATACCCCTTTCACACGGACAAGCTCTCTCCTCCAAGGCCTGCAGATCACCGCAGCATTGAACAACTTTGTGTCATGGTGCTGGATTGTATGAGAAGCGATTTCTCGTTGAAAGAAAAAGAGAAAAAGACAATTCTTGAGTAAATTGATTTTTTTTTTTTTTTTTACTGAGTGTCAGAAGCCTTTCATTAATTTATCCTGAATTTTTTGTGCCTGCAGTATCATCCACCAGTCACAGCGAGTTTGTAGAAATGTGTAAACTTTTGGCTTTGATGTGTAATTTGTGAAGATTGGGCTTTGGGAGCAGAAAAGTTGGAGGGGATTTAAATCAACAGTCTCTCACACTCTGATGAGTAATTTAACTAGTTGCTTCAGGCCATTGTGAAACTGTTGTGATGCTTATAACGGTTCCTCACTTATAGTTTGGTTTTGGTAACTTATTTCATCTTGCAAGTGAGACCATGACTTCATGATGGTTTTTATAGCAGCACCAGCCGACCAGATATTGTGAGATCAGTCTATGAGCACACCATGTCCAGACTGTTCAACACACACATTCATCTGTGACTGTCCGATGTGACAGTTTTCCTTTTCCTACAACTATTTTGACTGTTTCTCGTATGATTTCAGAGTGACCACGCAGAGATGTGGAACATTCAGGACTCCTGCTGCAAAATTTGAAACATCGTTTCAGACAGTCTCGGACTGTGGCCGATTGCTTCCCAAGCGCATTTTGTAAAGTCACAATTTGCCGTCTGCCTTGTTGAATGGGGGAACAGCTGTGCGTGAAAGCGCAGATCGTGGCGGAGTGAGTTTGTCATTGTGAAAGGAGGTATGAGATATTGATCAGGACATGTGGACTCACTCAGCCTTTCTGCAGTTCCTCACAGCTGGGATCAGTCTCCGTCGTCCCTCCTTTGATGTGTTGTACTTCTTCAGGTCCAACTCCTCCAGGACCTGGTCTGACATCTGCAGCATGTAGGCCAGAGCTGAGCAGTGGATCTCAGAGAGTCTCTTCTCTGATCTGTTCTCTGACTTCAGGAACTCTTGGATCTCCTGATGTACTGAGAGGTCCTTCATCTCCGTCAGACAGTGGAAGATGTTGATGCTTCTGTCAGGAGACATTTTATCACTGTTGATCTCCTTCAGGTTCTGGATGACTCTCTGGATGGTTTCTGTACTGATCTCTGTGCGACCTAGCAGACCTTTTAAGAGTCTCTGGTTGGATTCCAGAGAGAGGCCATGAAGGAAGCGGACAAACAGGTCCAGGTGGCCGTTTGGACTTCTGACGGATTTTTCCACGACTTTCTGAAGGAAGATGTCCAAAGATGTGAAAGCATCATTCTTTCGGATGAAGGTCGTCAGCACGTCTGTCTTCCCACTGGTGAAGCAGTGGAACATGAAGACTGCAGCCAGAAACTCCTGAACAGTCACATGGACGAAGCTGTAGACGGCTTTCTGGAAGATCACAGACTCTCTTTTGAAGATCTGAGTACAGATTCCAGAGAACAGCGAGGCCTCAGTCACGTCCAGACCACACTGCTCCAGGTCTTCTTGGTAGAACAGGATGTATCCTTTCGCCAGATATTTAAAGGCCATCCTGCCCAGATTCAGAAGAAGCTCCCTGTCAGCCTCTGTCAGCTTCCGTAAACCCTTGGTAGGTCCTTCATGGTACTTGAGCTTCTTCCTGTGTGTCTGAACCAGCACAAAGTGGGAGTACATGTCAGTCAGGGTCTGGGGCAGCTCTCCTCTCTGCTCGCTGCTCAACATGTGCTCCAGAACTGTAGCAGTGATCCAGCAGAAGACTGGGATTCCACACATGATGTGGAGGCTCCTGGAGGTCTGGATGTGGGAGATGATTCTGCTGCTCAGCTCCTCATCACTCAGCCTCCTCCTGAAGTACTCCTCCTTCTGGGCGTCAGTGAAGCCTCGCACTTCTGTCAGTCTGTCCACATATGTTGGAGGGATCTGATGGGCCGCCGCCGGTCGGGAAGTGATCCAGACCCGAGCCGAGGGCAGCAGATCCCCCCGGATGAGGTTAGTGAGCAGCAGGCTGACTGAAGACTGCTGGGAGACGTCAAGCAGCCGCCGGCTGCTGCTGAAGTCCAGAGAAAGTCTGCTTTCATCCAGGCCGTCCAAGATGAAGAGCAGCTTGCAGACAGCCAGCTCCTCTGCCGTCAGCTTCTGGAGCGTGGGATGGAAAACAGCCAGCAGCGAGAGGAGACTGTACGACCGCTCTCCCAGCAGGTTCAGCTCCCTGAAGGAGAGCACCACCAGCACACTGACATCCTGGTTCTCCAGGCCCTCGGCCCAGTCCAGACTGAACTTGTGCACGGAGAAGGTTTTTCCACTGCCGGCCACGCCGTTGGTCAGAACCACTCGGATGTGTCTGAGCTGCTGGGCCGAGGCTTTGAAGATGTCCTGAACCCTGATGGCAGTGTGATGGAGGCTCTCCTTCCTGGAAGCTGTCTCCAGCTGCTTCAGCTCAGGTTCCCTCTGAAGCTCCTCACTGAGTCCCTCTGTGATGTGGAGCTCAGTGTAGATCCTGTTGAGGAGGCTTCCTCCTCCTGCTTCATCACTTCCTTCAGTCACACGTTCACATCTCCTCCTCAGACTCTTCTTATGTTCTTCTAAAAGCTGCTGCAGATCAACACCTGCTCAAAGACAACAACAACAATCAGACTGCACACAAACAACCAGCTTTCATGACTCCACAACACAACAAGTCCAGTGAAGACAAACCAGTCCCTCAGAGACACATGTCCACTCTTACTTGGTGCAGCGACGCTTCTGGATTTTTCTGGCTGCTCCTCACAGACATCACTGCTCTTCCTCTTTCTGTGGACACCAAGCAACATTTATTTTTCATCAACATCCTGCTGAATTTGGTAAACACTGTTGGTGTTAATCTTGGTGAAATGGCTACAATATGAAGGTGTTACTGGTGAAAAAGTTTTGAGTACTTGAGAAATGGAATTTGTGGTTGTGTACTTGTAGACTTTGTATCATTCTTTGTGCGTGCCCCTGGCAAGGCGCAAAGGTTGGTATCCTAGCTCCCCATTATTCTTAAGTGAAAACTTTGCTGTGCAGCTGGCCCTGCACCGTTTGGAGCAGCAGCACCATAAAAAGCATATTAAAAAGGGCGGAAAATTTGGACAGTGTGTTTTGACCTTTCACAGCATTCTGGCAAACTAATTCTGAGAAAATTCCCTAAAACCAGGCATTTTTCCCCATGTAAGCAGATGAGGGTCAACTGAAAAAAAATTAAATCATCCCCCAGGTGCCTTCTGTCAATTGTGGTTCACCCTCTGGTGGGAAGTTCTCTTCCACCGAGACCAGTGGTTTATATATATATATATATATATATATATATATATATATATATATATATATATATATATATATATATATATATATATATATATATTTATTTATTTATTTATTTATTTATTGAGTTCTCTTTGGGGAGGCTCGCTATCCCACACTTTGAAAATTCCTGCCCTACATGACATCCCCGGACCCCTCTCTCTCCCCACTCTCATTCACACACGTAGGGTTTTGTGAGGCGGGCTTGTCAGGTTGGGTGTGGTGGAGGGAGCCATCTAAGTGGCCTCAATCACTGCACCCTTTGGTGGGTCGCCTCTCAGTCTCAATTGCACTTAGTCATCTAACATGACCGAATACATACAACACACACACATCTGGGGGATTTGGCACGCCGTGTCGGGGGTGGGGCTGTTCAGGTAGATGGGACTGATCGTTTGGTCTACTGCCCCTCAATTTTAATCGCAAATAACATATACTGGTATATGTATATACAATGGGGGAAATAAGTATTGAACGCATTAACTGTTTTGTCATTACATTTATTTCCAAAGATGCAATTCATGTGACATTTCTTCCAGACACTGGTATTAACTCAAATAATCCACACATGAAAAGAAATCACAACATTCAAATCCATAAATAGTGATTATGTGGAATTAAGTGCAATAACACAGGAAAAAAGTATTGAACACACTATCTGAGACTCGTTTAATACTTTGTGGAGAAGCCTTTGTTTGCAATGACTGCTTCCAGACGCTTGTTGTATGTATGAACTAATCGCCCACACTGCTCAGGTGTGATTTTTGCCCATTCCTCCGCACAGATTGTCTTCAAATCCTGAATATTCTTTGGTGCCCTCTGGTGAACCCTTATCTTTAGTTCTTTCCACAAATGTTCGATCGGATTTAAGTCAGGTGATTGACTGGGCCATTCTAACACATTGATTTTCTTTTTTTTAAACCATTCGACAGTCAACTTTGCCGTGTGCTTCGGATCGTTGTCCTGTTGAAAGGTCCAGCCCCGTCTCATCTTCATCATCCTGGTGGATGGCAGGAGGTTCATCTCAAGAATTTGCCGATAGATGTTTCCATTCATTGCTCCTTCAATTATATGAAGTCTGCCAGTACCACGAGATGAGAAACAACCCCATGCCATGATGTTTCCACCACCAAACTTCACTGTTGGTATAGTGTTATTTGGGTGATGTGCAGTGCCATTTCTCCTCCAAACATGGTGTGTAGTATGACAGCCAAAAAGTTCAATTTTGGTCTCATCTGACCAGACAACATTCTCCCAGTATTCCACAGGCTTATCCAGATGCTGTTTAGCAAACTTTAGACGAGCTTCAACATGCCTTTTTTTGAGGAACGGAGTCTTGCGGGCTGAGCGTCCATAGAGGCCATGGCGGTGGAGTGCATTGCCTATCGTTTTCTCTGTAACACTTGTACCTGCTGCCTCCATGTCTTGCTGGAGTGCTTTCCGGGTGGTCCTTGGCTCTTTGAGAACTCTTCTGACCATCTTTCTGACTCCCTGGTCAGAAATCTTGCGAGGAGCTCCTGTGCGCGGCCTGTTGATGATAAGGTGATGCTTCTTCCACTTGCGGATAATGGCCCCAACGGTGCTTACTGGAATACTCAGATTCTTTGAGATAAGTCTGTAACCAGTTCCATTCTGATGCTGAGCAACAATCAGGCTGCGAAGGTCTTGAGAGAGCTCCTTGCTTTTACCCATCATGAGATGTGTCTTGTTTGACTACTTGGTGAAAAAACAACCTGTTTATAGGGCCATCAATTAGCACTAACCCAGCTGATGTTGGTTTGCACTTATAGGAAGTACAAAGACTAATTACTTTCAGATGTGAGATGGTATGGTGCCTTTCCTTGACAAACTATACAGCTTTCCCATGGTGTGTTCAATACTTTTTTCCTGTGTTATTGCACTTAATTCCACATAATCACTATTTATGGATTTGAATGTTGTGATTTCTTTTCATGTGTGGATTATTTGAGTTAATACCAGTGTCTGGAAGAAATGTCACATGAATTGCATCTTTGGAAATAAATGTAATGACAAAACAGTTAATGCGTTCAATACTTATTTCCCCCATTGTATACTATATATACATCAGTGGCGATTGCTCTAAGACTGCAAGGGAAGCTCAACTTCCCCTAAAATATCAAAAAATAAGTGGTCCCATATTTACTGTTGTGTGAACATTTCATTGACTAAATATGCGCTACAACACGTTCATCTTTTGTTCAGAATCGGCTACTTATCTCAAGTAATTGACTCGGCTTTTTTCTCACTCCTCCTCGCAGCGGCACGGCGCTTTAAACAGCCGGACGCTGAGCGACCATGCGGAAGCGAGAGTGGGTTGTTCTGCTGCAGTGAAACTGGACGCTCATTGGATAAAATACTGGGCTGGTCCCGCCCACGGACGCTCAGCGTCTCTGGGGGTCTATGGAGAATTGGGCTGGCCTGGACGCTGAGCTTCTGCGTGGTGATTGGATGATCTGTGTGAAGCTGGATTGACAGCGAAATGAGCAAATCAGCGATCTTGAAGTAAAAAAAATGCACCAAAGCGCTTCTGAAGTTTTTCATTCTGCTGTTCTGAGTTGATTTGGAGGCTTTGCTGATCCCTGGAGACTTTGTGTTTGTGAAAAACGACTAGTGTTGTGTTTGGAGACTCGTTTCGGTCACTCTGTGGTTTCTGTCCTCGACTAGCAGCTGTGGAGCTTCTCCCCTTCTCTCACACAGCCTCCAGCCTCCAGCAGCTCCAGCTGCTCGCTAGCTGCACACAACGGCAGACAATGTGAATGTTGTGGACCAGATTTTGGTGAAGCCATTTGATAGTCTTCCTTACGAAGAGAAAATTGGTGTTAAACTGCATAACAGATCAACTCCTAAGACTGAGCTGGTGCCGAAAGGTGGGGAAAAGTAACAGGTCCTTTCAGCTGTCCTGGTCTGACCAGGTGAGCTGCTGACTGAAGTGCTGTCACCAATAAAATGTCCTGCTGGCCATGCCTCTGGATGAAACCATCTCAGGGAGGTGTTGTCTGGTCACAAGTGGGCTTTGAGGATCTGTCTAACTTTGACAGGGCATACAAAAGGCATGAAAGCTAATAGAATTTACATACAAAAAACAGATTACACATATTACAGTGTATGCTGAAAATGAGCTTCCCCTCTTTGGAAGACCAGCAGCCGCCACTGATATACATATATACTACCGTATTGGCCCGAATATAAGACAATGTTTTTTTCCAGAAATTGCATCCTCAAAAGTGTGGTCATGTTATAATCGCGGACTTACGGCAGATGGTCAATACGCATCCGCTAGATGGAGCCAAAGTATCACTGACCAGAGAGTGGAGCGATGAAATGAGATCAAATGATCTGATGAAAAATGGCGGATCATCTGGAACAAAGGGGCTGAACGCTGGACAACTGAGCAAACAACAGAGGCGAAGTTATGATACCAACTTTAAACTGATGGTGATCAATGCAGCAGAGTCATCAAACTACTGCCAAGCTGCCAGGAGATCTGGTGTAGCAGAGCCTCGTTCTTATTGGAGAGCAGAGAAAAAACGCCAACAGATGCTAACACTATGAGAAAAGCTTTCCGTGGTCCCGAGAGCGACGCTTCAGAGAGACTGATAGAAGGGTGAGTGAATACGTCTCTGAAAGACGGAAAGACGGAATGTCCACCACCAGAGCCTGATTCAGCTGAAGGCACTGGAAAGTTATTTACATCATTTATGCAGTTTGGACCCCTTGAGGCTTCTTATTTGTTGGTTATTGTTTCTCATTTTGAGAGAGAGAATATATTTTTATTCAATACTGTAGTAATATTTTTTCATTTTATATCTCGTGAAATGTTATCTCAGTTGTGAGTTTTTGAGTTTATAAAAAAAAATGCTGAAGACAATAATAAACAACTTTTTTTATACATAAAAAAAAAGTTGTTTTATGAGTGACCTTATTGTCTTCAGCATTTTTTATTTTTCACAAAATGACCTTTGAAAAATAGGGGTCGTGTTATAATCGGAGTCGTGTTATATTCGGGCCAATACGGTATATATACTGTATACGTATATATATAAATGTGTATATATATATATATATATATATATATATATATATGGTTTAGGGAGCTGCTGGCTCCGGGGAGTGCATATTTGTCTGCAGTAGTGGGGGTTGGAGGGAGGGGTTGTGGGTGGTGTGGGGGCCTGGATGTGGGGTTCGGTGTTCCCTTGTCTTCTGGGGGGGTCTCCCACAGGACATGATGAATGGATGACGTGGGAATGTGAGTGTGTTTGGGTCAGGGTTGACTGGCTGTGTGACGTGGGTGTGTGTGCGTGCGTGTTGGGGGGGCTGGGCGGGGCTAGGGGGGAGGTAGGTGGGGGAGGATGGGAGGAGCGGGGAGGGGGTTGGGTGGAGGGGGGTGGGCTGGGGGGTGGAGGGCAGTGTAAATATCAGAGTAAATATCAATTATGTTCTGATTCCTACCAAAACACAGTCAATACACATTGGAAACGATGAAATAAATGTAAAACCAAAGCTTCTTACTTTGAGTCTGAAGGTCCAGGTTCACCACTGAAGACTGGAGGAGTCATTCTGGACCAGTCACTCTTCAGAGACAACCTGCTGGATCCTGAAGACTCTGCTGAGGGTCTGAGCTGCTGATTTCTACACACACACACACACACACACACACACACACACACACACACACACACGTTGTGTGCGGGCAGTCAGAAAGGTTAATAACATTGGAGGAGATCACAAACTCCCTGCGTGGCGCTTCCGCGTCCAGTGCGTTCACTCCCAACGGGAGCTCCTCCAATGGGGTGGCAGCTGGGCGGAGCCTTGGGGAGATGCTACATTCATGCTACATGCTAGTTTTCCAAGATCGCCAATCCTGGCTTTAATGATGTGTGTTCCATTCAGTGCCTGTCAGATGATCTGTTTTTGGTTTTTTGGGATCCCCTTGAAAAAGAGATGGTTCATCTCAAGGGGCTATCCTTAAATAAATAAACAAATAAATACATACATAAATAAATGAATATATAAATTTGGGTGTGTGTGCGTGCGTGTTGGGGGGGGGCTGGGCAGGGCTCGGGGGGAGGTAGGTGGGGGAGGTTGGGAGGAGCGGGGAGGGGGTTGGGTGGAGGGGGGTGGGCTGGGGGGTGGAAGGCAGTGTAAATATCAGAGTAAATATCAATTATGTTCTGATTCCTACCAAAACACAGTCAATACACATTGGAAACGATGAAATAAATGTAAAACCAAAGCTTCTTACTTTGAGTCTGAAGGTCCAGGTTCACCACTGAAGACTGGAGGAGTCATTCTGGACCAGTCACTCTTCAGAGACAACCTGCTGGATCCTGAAGACTCTGCTGAGGGTCTGAGCTGCTGATAGCTACACACACACACACACACACACACACACACACACTCACACACACACACACACACACACACACACTCACACACACACACACACACACACACACACACACACACACACACACACACACACACACACACACACACACACACACACACGTTTGTATCTATATCCTCGTGGGGACCTTCCATTTACTCTCATTCATGTCTAGCCCCTAACCCTGACCCTAACCCTAACCCACACCACAACAAAGCCTAACCCTAAAGAAATGTTTTTGCACTTTTACTTTTTTCAGTAACAACAACATGGTCAAGAAAACACTGTTTCTCCTACTTAGGACCGGAAAAAGGTCCCCACAAGGCACGTCGTTCCACGTTTTGCTATCCTTGTGGGGACATTTGGCCCCGACAAGGATAGAAATACAAGAACACACACACACACACACACTTCTCGAAGATTCAAATGCTTTTAAATATCTGGGCATATGGGTTTACCCAGAACCGACATTTAAACCACACATTGACTGTATAACCAAAAAGGTTTATGCATGTCTGGGTCAGCTCTATAGATCAAAAAATAGTCTTACAGAAAACATTAGAAAAAGAATTGTACAACAAGTAATTTTACCCATAATTGACTATGGAGATGTTATTTATCAAAATCCAGCCGAATCTGCTCTTAAGCCTTTGACGACTACAACACACTCTTTACATTTATACTGAAGTGTAGTTATTATACTCATCACTGTTAATGTATAACTTGCTTGATTGGTTACAGCCAAAAGAACGGAGACAATTCCTTTGGCTTAATTTTATTTTTAAATGTATTCATCATGATTTTCCATGCTACTTGAAACAGCATCTGATACCTTTTATGACAACCCATTCACTAAGAAATCTAATGCACCCTTTTTTCCGGGTGCCTCTCGTAAAAAGAGAGATGGGGAAGAAGGCATTTTGTTACAAAGCTCCAGCGGAGTGGAATAATTTACCTGTTGAGCTACGTTCATTAACATCATTGTACTCATTCAAATCGAGTCTGTACAGCTATCTTAATTCTACTTGTATGTGTTTTCTGTTAACTTACTATTCTTATCCTGAAGCGTGGACTTTCAGGGGATTGGGCAGGGACGGGTAAAGACAACTGTTGTGATGTATGGTGTCTAATGTGTCGGATGTTATGTGTATCTGCCATGTATTGTGACGATATGTTAAATGGTTAAAGCTAGGGTAGACGATGTTGTCCAAAAGCACTTTTAGTCATACTGAGTGAAATGCTCCTCGCCCCCTGGGAGAAGTCAATACATTATGTGGACGGAAAAAGGTGCGGAAAAAATCTGACAACTGTAGCGGCCAAAGGACAGTAAAAACTCCGACCAATCGTAAGACGCGGACCACTCTTCAGGAACCAATCAAATCCCTTCGCCGTTCTACCAGCCCCCTGCGCGTACATTTCAATGGCGTGCGCTGGCCCTGGTTCAGTGCGCGCATGCGTTGCCAAGGCGCTCTCGGCTCGCGTGAAAAATAGAAGGAAGCTGAGCGGGCGCACTGCGCTCCTATGCGCGTTGTGTGCGGGCAGTCAGAAAGGTTAATAACATTGGAGGAGATCACAAACTCCCTGCGTGGCGCTTCCGCGTCCAGAGTAAATATCAATTATGTTCTGATTCCTACCAAGACACAGTCAATACACATTGGAAACGATGAAATAAATGTAAAACCAAAGCTTCTTACTTTGAGTCTGAAGGTCCAGGTTCACCACTGAAGACTGGAGGAGTCATTCTGGACCAGTCACTCTTCAGAGACAACCTGCTGGATCCTGAAGACTCTGCTGAGGGTCTGAGCTGCTGATTTCTACACACACACACACACGAACACACACACACACACACACACACACACACACACACACACACACACACACACACACACACACACACACACACACACACACACACACGTTGTGTGCGGGCAGTCAGAAAGGTTAATAACATTGGAGGCGATCACAAACTCCCTGCGTGGCGCTTCCGCGTCCAGTGCGTTCGCTCCCAACGGGAGCTCCTCCAATGGGGTGGCAGCTGGGCGGAGCCTTGGGGAGATGCTACATTCATGCTACATGCTAGTTTTCCAAGATCGCCGATCCTGGCTTTAATGATGTGTGTTCCATTCAGTGCCTGTCAGATGATCTGTTTTTGGTTTTTTGGGATCCCCTTGAAAAAGAGATGGTTCATCTCAAGGGGCTATCCTTAAATAAATAAACAAATAAATAAATAAATAAATAAATAAATTTGGGTGTGTTGGGGGGGCTGAGCGGGGCTAGGTGGGGGGTAGGTGGGGGAGGTTGGGAGGAGCGGGGAGGGGGTTGGGTGGAGGGGGGTGGGCTGGGGGGTGGAGGGCAGTGTAAATATCAGAGTAAATATCAATTATGTTCTGATTCCTACCAAGACACAGTCAATACACATTGGAAACGATGAAATAAATGTAAAACCAAAGCTTCTTACTTTGACTCTGAAGGTCCAGGTTCACCACTGAAGACTGGAGGAGTCATTCTGGACCAGTCACTCTTCAGAGACAACCTGCTGGATCCTGAAGACTCTGCTGAGGGTCTGAGCTGCTGATTTCTACACACACACACACACGAACACACACACACACACACACACACACACACACACACACACACGAACACGAACACACACACACACACACACACACACACACACACACACACACACACACACACACACCACTCAGTGATTTATATTGAACAGATTCCAGCAGTTCAGACTCTCTGCTCTGGTTCTACACTGTTCATGCTAATGTGGTTCGATCAGTGTATTGGGTTGATGTGTTGCTGTAACTCTGACTATTACAATATAACGGTACCAAAACACAGCCAATACACACTGGAAATGATGAAAAAAAATCTAACTGAAGACTGGAGGAAGAAGACCTTTAGATCAGTCACTCTTCAGAGACAACCTGAGAGTGAAATCAGATGATTCAGAAACTGTGGGCAGTTTTAAGGTTCAGTAAGCTCATTTCAAAGAGATGAACGCTGACAAAGGTCAAAGGTCACACCCACACAGCCCAATGAGGAGTTAGACAGGAGGTCAGAATGTTGTGTTGTCTCATTGACAGATCAGGGAGGTTCCAACAGTTTACACACATTCATCAGACTCTGAGACAAACATGTCCAACCTGTAGAGGAACGCTGAGAGAACTTCCAGACATGACAGCAAACATTTCAACTGACTCTTTACTTTGAGGGAAACAAGAAGAAAGAACAGCAGCTGACGTCTCTGACCTGTCCTCACACTCTGATCCGTCCTCCTCTTCATCCACACCAGACATCTTCAGTCAGCTGAGAGAGAAAACAGCAGCAAGGATCAGGACACACACACACACACACAGACACACACACACACACACACACACACACACACACACACACACATACACACACACACACATACACACACACACACACACACACACACACACACACACACACACACACATACACACACACACACATACACACACACACACACATACACACACACACACACACACACACACACACACACACACACACACAAGGGGTGGGGAAAATTCGTGATTGTCAGGTGCATCACGATTCAGATGTGAACAAACCTGAATCCATTCATGAACACCCAAACTTTGACGGCTGACCGCCGTGCACCTCGCCATGAGATCAGATCAGATCCATTGAATTCAAATTCACATCATTTGACCTTTAGTTACTGAAGTAGCCCAGAAAACAGAGGCAGCGCCGCCAGCTGGGACTTGTATGGATCTTACACTGATACACTGAGGAAGTCAGGGTGGGCGTTTCTGGGCAGCTGGTGGTTGAATGCTATTGGTTTGTTTCCATTGGGGGCGGGGCTGAATCAAATCAAATCAAATCAAACTTTATTTGTATAGCACTTTTCATGATAATAAAAACAACGCAAAATGCTGAACAGTAAAAACAGTCATAAAAACAAAAGAATAAAAACTGCACCATCAATAAGTATACACCACACACACACACACACACACACACGCACGCACACACACAAACAGACATACACCCAATTTTTGCTCATAGAAAGGCAGAGGAGACATGGTGTGGCACTAAGCATCATGGGAAAACACCACCAGTGGGGCTGTCCACACCAGGAGAAGGTGAAGGTCATTAAAACTGGGGCCCCAGCACTCGACCCCTGAACCCGTCAGAACAAGGGGAACCCGCACACCGAGGTGTGGAGCCCCCCCAGGCCAGCCAGGACCAGAGGACCAGAGCGCAGTGACCCCAGCAGAGGACCAGGACCAACTCCCGATGTGAAGAACCCCCCTCAGGAAACACTGGAGTTAAAACAGCTAAAGACATAAAAAGACATGATGCAAAGTTAATAAAAAATAAGTAAGATAAGCTTATAAAATATAAAAGTAAAATAAATTAAAAGTACATAGTAAAAATAGAACGAATAAATAGGATAAGTATATTAAAAATTAAAATGACCTAAAATAAAAATGATGGAGATAAGAACTATAAAAGGTTAATTAAAAGCCTGATTAAAAAGGTGTGTTTTTAACCTCCCTTTAAAAATATCAACAGTCTCTGCGGTCCTGAGGTTCTCCGGCAGGCTGTTCCACAGGCGGGGGCCGTAGTGGCTAAAAGCCGCTTCACCATGGGTTTTGGTTCTAGCTTTAGGAACACACAATAAGGCACTGCCAGAGGACCTCAGGGCCGAGAGGGTCGATACGGTAAAAACAGATCAGCTAAGTAAAAAGTCTCTAAAAAGTTTTTACTTCTTCCTACTCCTTTTTTTTAGAACATTGCTGTTATGTTGTTGTTTTTCTTTTTTCTTTGATCTGCATTAACTTTCTTTTTATCTTTTTTTTTCTTTCTTCACTTTATACATGTTCGAAAAATAAATTCATTCATTCATTCATTCATTCAAGTAAGAAGGCGCAAGGCCATTAAGACATTTAGAAAATAATAAGAGAACTTTAAAATCGATCCTGAAGCGGACAGGGAGCCAATGCAGCGACTGTAAAACCGGTGTAATGTGGCTCCGCCCCCTGGTCCTCGTCAGCACGGCGGCTGAGTTTTGTAATAACTGGAGGTTTGAAATGTTCTTTTTGGGAAGACCAGAGAGCAAGGCATTACAGTAGTCTAATCTACAGGAGATAAAAGCTGCATTAGCGCCTCCTGCTGGCCTGAGAGAGAAATGGGCGACTCTGGCTTTATTCTTAAGATGATAAAATCCAATCTTAGTTATGTTTTTAATGTGTGGAATAAAATTTAGCTCAGAGTCAAAAATCACGCCCAGGTTCTTAACTGATTGTGCTGGTTTAAAATCTGATAATTTAGGTAAAATCTTCTCTCTCTGACCTTCAGGACCGATAACTAAAACCTCAGTCTTGTCCTGGTTGAGCTGTAGGAAATTCACTGCCATCCATGACTTGATGTCTGAAATACAGTTAAAAAGGGTTTCTATTGGCCCGGAGTCATCAGGAGACACGGCGATGTACAGCTGAGTGTCGTCAGCGTAACTGTGGAAACTGATGCCGTGTCTCCTGATGACGTCCCCAAGTGGAAGCATGTAGAGATTAAAAAGTATGGCACCTAAAATTGAACCTTGGGGAACCCCACATCTAATTTCAGGGGTTCCTGAGGAACAAGTATCCAAACTTACATAAAAACATCGATCTGTGAGATCAGAACTGAACCAGTTAAGAACAGTACCAGAGAGGCCCACCAGGTGACTCAATCTGTTTATTAAAATGTGGTGGTCTGCTGTGTCAAAGGCGGCACTCAAGTCCAGTAGAACCAACACTGTGAGTTTTTTCTTATCTAAATTCCACCTGATATCATTTAAAATCTTTAGGAGGGCATCTCGGTACTGTGGTTCACTCTAAAACCAGACTGATGTCTTTCTAAAATGTTATTGATCATTAAAAAGTCATTGACTTGGTTGAAAACCAGTCTTTCTAAAACTTCACTTAAAAATGGTAAGTTGGATACTGGTCTGTAGTTATTAAGAACATTGGGGTCTAAATTGCTCTTCTTCAGAAGGGGCTTCACCACCACCGTTTTAAAGGCAGTGGGGAAGACGCCCGTCTGAAGAGAGCTGTTCATGATATTTAAAATCTGTTTCTCAAGGAATCCATAAAGTGATTTAAAAAGTGGTGTGGGGATGGGTTCTAAAAGGCAGGTTGTTGATTTTACTTGGGAGAAAACTCGACCAAGAGTCCTCACATCAACCCGGTCAAAACTGTCCAGTGTTTCCTCAGACATGGACAACGGTTCAGCTGTGTTCACTGATAAAACCTGTTGGAGTAAGTGTTGATGATTTTATCAATACAGACAACAGTCAATCAGGTGAGTCCCCTGCTTCGCTTCCCAGATGTGACAGGAGCGGAGACAATCAATGCGGTGGCCTTTCCTTTCAGGTTTCATCCTGACGTCAGAGTAAATAGCTTTTAATGTCTCGGTGGATTTTTGGTATTATGTCATTTATGGTGTGATCATATTGAGGAGGGCGTGGCTGGTTACATGGACATGGATATTCAGTCCTGAATCACCTGTTGAACTGTGTTGTGAGGAGAGAGAAGCTGAGCGGGGTCACTGTTCTGTTTGAGGACGCCATTATGAGGAAGTTGCCTGATAAACACAGAGACAGATGGGAAGTGGAACACAGAGATGGAGCACAATCTGTCCGAAAAAACAGAGTGAAGCTGCGCACCATGTCTTACTAACACATGACTATAATAACTTAATATCCATGTCCATGTGACCCGCTACACCCTCCTCAATATGACTGTGGTGATGGGGGGGGGCTGAGCTGGAGTGCAGGGCGGAGAGGTGTGTGTGAAGGGATATTTTGGTTTCGCTGTGGGCGATTCCTGACTGTCCCTTCCACCTCCTCTCCAGGGCTTAAACAGCGACCCATGAGATCCACCAGAGGAGAAGCCACAGAGAAGAGTCTCAGGAGCAGACGTGGAGGAGACGGCGGTCTGCACGCTGTCAGGCTGACAGCTGTTTGTGCTTTTTGGTGTGTTTTGGGTTTTGTATTTTGAGTTGAACAAAAATCATGGACACACTAACCAGACTGGCGTCCTACCAGCAGCAGGACCCACAGACAGACAGCAGCCTGTCACAATGATCACACCGTCAACAATAAGAAACAAAACCCAAAACATGAGCACTGTCAGGCTCTCACCTTGATACAGCAGTAAAACACACCTCACAGTATATTCATGCTGCTCCAAGTAGCATCTCTTCATCACTTCTTACAGTTTTATTGTCCAGAACAGCAGCCAGTCATCCTCTGGAGTTTCAGACTTGATCACTGTCATGTGGCGACACTAATCAGTCTCTCTGGTGGTGAACTGGTGGATGGTGCGGTGGTCCAGAGATTAAATTTGATGCTCTATTTGAATCTTCATCACTCAAAAAACTTTAGAGAAAGCAATAAAACATTCTACACACACACACACACACACACACACACACACACACACACACAACTGTTTCTGGAAACTGCTTGAATGCAGGTTGTATTAAGATTAAACATGTAACTACCCAAAGAAAACCAACATAAAACATTTACAGAGCCAAAACACGCACGCACGCACGCGCACACGGACACACACACACACACACACACACACACACACACACAGCTGACACCTCACTGCCACGGCAGCGGAACAGGACAAACTGGATTTATCTAGTAAACATTTATATAACAGGGCGGAGTTTATGCGGGTCATATCAAGATCAAACTGCAAAAAGAAAAACCAGCAACAAATACAGACCCCCCCCCCCCCCGAAAAAAACGCTTTTAATCCGTTTTTCTACTTTCACTTTCATCAGTCTCCCGTTCTCAGTGAGAAAAAATAAATAAAGGAAACCAAACGTGACAAATTTAGAGCAAACGTGAAACAGAGAGTCAAATCGATCCCATCCGTCCAGTTTGAAGGTTTTTGAGAAGTCTGGAGACGCAGTGAAACATTGAGGCTGATTAAAACTCACTGGTTCTTCCTCACGGCGGAGCAGAGATCCCTGGAAACACAGAGCAGGTTTCACAGCGAGATGATGCAGTTAGAACGGAGGTTTATAGCAGAATAATAAGTGCGCAACGAGACAGCGCCCTTCTCTCCACAGAGAACAGGAATGTTTTGGGAGGAGACTCAGTTCTGCTGGACTGAGTCCAGAGCCTCAACAGCAGGTTGCCAGGTCTGACATGAAGTCAGCCTCACAGTTCAAAACTGACTCACTAAACCATGTTTAAAGCTATAGTGCGTAACTTCGGTCGCCCTCTAGCGGAACTCTGCGTTATTACAACAATAAAGCCGGCGCTTCCATATGACGTACGCTCGGGTGTCCCCAGTGCCCCCCCCCTCCCCTCCCCCCAATCTGCCACGGTGATTCCCGTTTCCACAGCGCAAATCACAGTTGGAAACGGTTTTTATTCTGCGTGAATAAGGACAGCTGGTGAAAAAAAAGATGGGATTCTTTCGAAGAGGTAATTATTGTTTTCTTTTTTTTGCCACAGAAATGTAAATAGCTTATTAAAACGGGAGACAAGGTGCCTGCTAATTTGTAACTGACAGGTTAGTGGATGAAAAGACCCAGTGGTAGTCAGCAGAAATCATTTGTTGTCCGTTGGTCTCCAGTAGCTTCTTGATGAAAAACGAAGTGTTACACACAAAGTACAGTGTTTCCTGCAGGAAAAGAGTTTGGCGGGGGGGGGGGGGGGGGGGGGGGGGGGGGGGGGGGGGGGGGGGGGGGGCGTGTGGTGTTGCTGCTAACGCTGCTGGCTGCTAACGCCGCTAATGCTGCTAATGCTGCCGGTGTTCGCCGTCTGAGAGGTTTTTTTTTTTTTTCCCTCTCCGTTGTCCGGGTGCTGCAAAATTTAGCGCGGGCGGCGCCCGGACTGAACCTTGAAGTCGCATGTGGCTTCCTCGGTCTGCCTGACACTGTGAGCTGAGCCTGTTGCTATGAGACCCTCCACGCGTCCTCCTCCTCCCTTCTTGTTGTGACGTAAAATGCGTAATTTCCTGCGCGCTAGCGCGGGAATGTCGCCGGTCGACACGCAAAGCAATAATTATATATACTGAAAAATCCCGCGAAATGTTAGAGGAGCCAATCGGCTTAATCTGCATTTTGTCATCTCCACTAGTAGTGGCTTGGCTAAAACTGACATTCATAGACATTTAAAAGTTACGCACTATAGCTTTAATGTCCAGCAGCGCTGCTCCCAGCACAGTAGATTCTAATGTTAAAAACACCTTGATCATTAAGTGAGCATCATTTAACCCTTTAGAGAGACTCCAGCAAGAGTTTGGAGGTGAAACTGACCAGAATTCTCATTTATTTCCAAACTCATACGCAGGTAAACATTATGGTATGGACACCGATCCTCGACTCTCTCTTGGCCCTCACTTATGCACACACACACACACACACACACACACACACACACACACACACACACACACACACACACACACACACACACACATTATATCAACAATCACCAATTAATCATAAACTCAGTTTCTGCAGAGAAAGAAAAGTCAGGGTTCAAACTTTGAGTTTCCTACCTGTGAGGTGAGAGTGCTTTCCGCTGATTCACTGGATTCACTTCAGTAACTGAAAGTAAAATAAGTCTACACAAGAGGAGGAAAGAAGAGAAGTCTGACGAGAGGATAAGTGCAGACCTGGCAACCCAGTGTGTGTGTGTGTGTGTGTGTGTGTGTGTGTGTGTGTGTGTGTGTGTTTTCCTCTGAGTCACGTGATTTCTGAGAAACCAGGCCAGTTTATTTCCAAACTGAAATCCACATCTATATATCAAGAAATGTTAAAAACCAATTTTAAAAAGGTCCTGAATTCCAGAATGTGTCAAAATTGTAGAGATAAATCATCTGAAACCAGTGGATTAATTAATTAATTAGGCCTATTTCATTATTCCTATACTCCTAAACCCCCTTTTAATCCCGACATATTCAATGCAAAGTGGCCAGAAAACGAGTTTAAATAAATAACCTGATAAACTGTCATCATTCAGTGAAATATGATCAATAGGTCAAGGTCAAGGTCAAAGTTTATATCTATAGCACATTTAAAATACAGAAAACTCTGCCCAAAGTGCTGCACAATAATCAGTCAGTTTCTCCTCACTTCACAGCCAGCAGGGGGAGCCCTGCAGGGAATCCATTCCACTGAACGGCCTCGTCACTGGGAATCCAGTCCAGGTTTTCCCCCTGACCTTAGACTCAGTCCCTGCTGCTGTCAGCTTTTACATGAGAAGAACAGCGTGAACTGACCGATGAAGAATGGATATTTTAACCGCAATAAACATAGTTTATGTTGTTGTTCGTTGCTCATATTTCTGATTTTGTTTGGAGTTGTTTGTATTTAAAGCCCTGTGACGTAGGAAATTGTGTTCCGTGTGTTGCTCGTCGGACTGTTCAAGAGGGGACACATGCATGAGCACGAAGGAGATTGAGGAGTGTGGCGCTTCAGATCGGTCACTTTTCTTTTAAATTAGGACTATTCATCAAGTATTCTCACACCTTCTCAAGGTTTTAGCAGCCAGACAGGAATTTAATGACCTTTATGTTCTGTTAAGTTGTTCATTTATTGAATTTTCTGCGGTCTGAGGAGGAGAGAGGGAGGAAGATGGAGCAGCTCGCTCCTCTACAGGAGACAGAGACACGGGGCCCAGACAGGTGAAGCTGGACAGATTCCCACAGGATCGTCTCTGGTTGGACTTTAACAGCATTAAATCTTCCTCACTTCAGGCGCTGTCCGTGGTGCTGAAACCCCAAAACACTCAGAAGGGACTTAAAGCGATACTTCAACATTTTGGCAAATTGGCCCATTTAGCGCAATTCCTTAGTCATTTCGAGCAGCGTACTTACTTTTTTGTGAGGGTGAGCTGTTGTTTATTCAGAGGTGAGTCGAGGGAGGTTTGCGGAACGGACACAATGGAAGTGGATGGTATTTTTGTTCCCCCTCGTCAAACTCATCAAATACAAAATCCAACAACCCCAAAACACTTTGGTGGGCACGTTATAATCCGCACATTCACTACGCTGTGGAATATTAATGCAAAATTACCAGATTGAGTTGTTTATGCGAAGATTGCTAAAACGAAACTACTTACTAAACATGGCGTCTGGGCGTAGTGATCTCAAAAGAAAAAGTAGCAGTATTTGCTTCAGTGTCGTAACGCTACAATATTATTTGTTGGTGTTCCAGCTGTATACACACACAGTGATTAATTATGAATAAGATATATTTATAGCCTTGATTTACAAGGAACCAAACGCGGCCTTGAGTTCTGGTGTTAATGAAGCTCTCACTCTTGACTTGATGAGGGAGAAGTCTCAACAAAAAATGTAGATGTTTGATTTTTAAAATAGATTTTTTTTCACACATCCCCACAACTCTGAAGACATTCTGCACATATTTTGTATTTTTATTTTATTTTATATTTTCTGTATTTGTACTTTTCATTTAATATTTTAGTTTAGTCATTGCTAAATGTAAGGTGCTACAGAATGCAGTCGCCACCAGGGGGAGCTGCAGCCCCAGCAGCACCCTCCTGAATGTGTGTCATTGTGTCTGAAATGACAAAAGTCCAAAGGACTGAAAAATCAGAGCAACTCACCGTTTGTTAGAGGTGTGCGATACTCCGAAATTTGGTATCGATCCGATACCAAGTAAATACTGGGCCAGATACTTTTTTACTAAGTTTTTTAAAAAAAAATTTAAGTTTTTATTTTTATTTTACATACATCACAGGTAGCAGTTTCGCTGTCTGACGCTCTGAAGTAGCTCCTAACAGTTCCTGCTCCTGTTCCTCATCTTAAATTTGCCATTAATGAACCAGTCTGTCTGTCTGATCAGCAGCAGGAGAAGGAGAGCTGCACAGTGAGCCTGAGTGAGCTGAGAGAGAAGGAGGAGCTATTTGTAATCACCTCACCTGGAAATTAAAACACAGGACCAAGATTTTAACCAAATAAAAGAACAGTTTTTATCAAAAAAACAAGATTACTACAACAATGTCAACATTTCAATAAAAATAATTCCTTTTGCCTTTTTCACACACAGAAAATGTCAATACTAAAAATATAATTAAAAAAATGTAACAGTACAACAAAAAGTACCATTACCCACAGGTATTTCTGAAAAAAGTCATTAGTGCAAATAAGGTGCAAAGTACTCTTGGCTCTTTGCTCTTTTGTCAATGAGTTATACCCTGAGGTTGCTTTTTGCCCCTGGATATCGTGAGCAGTTATACTACAGTAAATAAATACATTAAAAAAAAACTGAAAATGCACAGCAATAACACGATAAAGAAAACTTTAAAAACACACAAGCTGTGTCAAGACACAGCGTCTTCAGAGTCACATGCTGAACCACATTGAACAACTCCAGTCATTAGTGTAAATATACTGTAAACTGTAGCTGGCTGTCATTCACCTCCACCTTTGATATATATTATATTTTTTTAGTTCCATTAACACAATCTGGATTTATTTCAATTGACTAAATATATGAAAATAGTTTAATCACTGCGAAAATGACATCTTTGACCACCAATTGAAAAGCAACGTCTAATTATGCTATAAATACCAAAATCTTAACTTGGCTTCTCTCAAACAGCTCCCTGGATATTCTGGAGGCTTTTGGTGAAAACCTCAGGCAGAGCAACCTGATCTCACAGAAATGCGTGAAATGAGCACGCATTGTTAGAACCAGAGGGTCCCAGATTGCGTGCTTATTTCACGCAAAGTGCTGAAAATGCGTGCTGTCACCACGCATGCAGTCTCCACTCAAAGTCAATTAGAATCCGTGGCGTGGTGGAGACATGCATTCTCAGCTTCAGCGACGTCGCTCCATGGGGGTCGTTTCAGAGATCCCGGAAGTGCAAATGTAGACTGATCGACATTCTGAAGAAAGATGTGATTATTATCCAAACCAGTGCAGCCATCCGAGGCAGACTGTGTAGCAGTGGTCTGTGCTTCTGCTGAGTCAAAAAGCCCCGTGAAATATCAACTCTATTTTAAGAAACCACGTTTTATTGTCAATGTAACATCACGGAGAAGGACTACAATACCCATAATCCTCATGTTTAACAGTGACGTGTCTGATTGGTCCAGCCTGCAAAAAGAAAAAAAAAAAAAAACAAATTGAGCTTTTATCTTATTCCCTTGGTCCTTTTTGTTTTCAACATTGATTTTTCACGTTCTAATTCAATGAGTGAAATGTGCTTTTTTTTAAATCTGAAAAACACTGGCGTTTCCCGTTGCCTAGGTAACGCTGTTGGCGTATCAGCTCAGGGTGGTGACAGAAAGAGAGCGAAACTTATTTATTTCCCGGTCCGGTCATTATATGTTCTGAATTACACATATGATGTTTGTGGAATGAAATGATAATTTGTCGTGTTGAGAGTTTGATGGTTTGTTGCTCCGATTGTTTCCCTCCACTCGCTCGTGCTCGCTGCAGGACGGTCGGAGCATGACGTCACACATGCTACTTGAAATTTGGCTTTTCCCTCAGCCTTTACAAAGCATTGGCGAAGCAAACTTCAAACTCTCAACGCGAAAACGGATCATTTAATCCCACAAACATCATATGTGTAATCCAGGATATATAATGACCGGGAACTGGGAAATAGATATTTTTATTATTCGAGAGGACCCATGGGCTCCAGCGGAAGGCTTCGCCACTCACCGTTTTCACCCCGATTCAGACGAGACCATCGCTCATTAATTCATATACAAATATTAATTCATGATCCAGATGATCAAGAGCTACATTTTAAAATCAAGTGTCTATTGGTCATGTAAAATATTACCACAGAGCATCACGGACTGAATAAGTGTTTTTCTTTTCGCTCTTTTTTTTTTTTTTTTACTGAGGGCGTTGCTCTGAGAAGTAGTTAGTTTTAATAAATGTACATTTTATCTTCATATTTTCCACTCAGTTTCTGGATGTGATCTGTTGTTTTTTCGTTTCAACGTACACACAGTCTGTCTATTTTGCCTGCTGAACTGCCGTCAGGTTGGTTGTTAGGCTGTTGCTAAGGACTCTGACCCCCGAACCAGAAGGAAGTTGATGTGCGTCACGGACAGCATTTTTTTTTTTAAGAGCGGAGTTTTGCTTTTTAACTAATGATTGCCCACAAATACTCCTCTTTGCATTAAACATCAACAAATTGTGTGATTATGGTGACTGACAGGTTAGAGGTGGATAATGTGCCTGCTTGCTGTTCTGTTTGAACTGGTTTGAACCGACGAGCAACCAGGCCGCAAGGTATTATGGGAATCGTAGTCAAAGCAACACCAGTGGTCCCACGCATAATATTCCGGCGCGTGCGTCTCATATGCACATCTGTTCTGCAGGTGCTAAATCATCCGTGCTTCCACATCTGCCTGGGACGCTGCGCCAAAATCATCTTATAGACTGTTACTGGACAAAAACCCACTGGTTCTGAGAGCGGGATTGTCGGTATTGCGAGAACACAAGATCTCGTGGGAATTGCAGCTTCTATCAGTCACACAATCGCTGGCAAATCGCAGAAATAAATCCAGAGTGATGAACTTCTTCATACTCAATTAATCAGACACGCATTACACTTCACCAGCAGTACGTGTTGAGGTGTTCATATGGTTTATTGGCGTTCATAAACTCATAAACGTAACCCTGCGTTAAAACCCCAGGAAGAACTACAAAATCCATGACGTCATCCATGCATTTGCATCACTACGCCTTTGGGAGTTATAGTTCTGTATTCAAGATACCCGTTTTCCCTAAATAGAATAGTAAAATATAAAAAATCAGTACATTTAGGGGTTTAGAGTGATGAGGAGCATGCTCCTTTGGATTATGTTTTTAAATGAAACTGATATACATAGGTGAAATTTAGTTTTTACTACATATCGTGATGCCCCCTGCTGGTGATATATCAAGTCAAACCGGACAGGATAGTGGAGTTCAAGAGCTTTGTAAAACAGTTGGTCCCATGATTCTAGTATTTGTCATTGTCAAAATAGAAGCTTTAAAAGAAGCACCAAAGACAAAGTTCAAGGGTCAATATCTCTGAGCAGGAGCAAATTCAAACTTCCACTCTGGTGTAATCTTACTCCTTTGATCAAGCCCTTTACATTGATGTATCATACTTAGTCCTATGACACATTTTTAATTTTCCCTCCTCTTGACACAGGCTTGTTTGACATGTAGGTTTCAGGGAGAAATGTGAGGCTCAACAGGATGAAATGTGATTAAATTGAATTTATCTTAAATATATTGGCCAAATTATTTATTGAGAATTTTGTTTGAACTTACTGGAACCCTTAACCCAAAATCTTCATCAGCTGATCCTCCAGACTGCTCACAAAGGCTCTGAGAGTGTAAAGGTCACATACTATGACACCCCAGTGTCATCAGCTGATAAAGTTGCTTCCATTCAAGTTAAGAAGCTGATTTTATTTAAGATCTTGTCTTCCCTCAGAATCACATCTGTGGTAGTTTGACTCCACTAAGTCCTTTCTGCTGCCCATATAGGGCGCCGCAGTGTCCAGTTAAAATCAATTAAGTACCATCATTTGGTCAGATTTGCTCCAAATAAGCTGAGATTTGTGGGATGTGCTCACACCACTGCCAGATAGTCATATGCAGAATTTCAAAGCCTCGCCTCTTTCCTGAAACCACTTCTTGTTTGTCCAACAGGTCATGATTTTATAAAACCCAACAGGTCATGATTTTATAGCTCCCAGAGGCCTCGCAGTTCAGGTTTCAGGTCTGTATCTGCTGTAGAGGTCAAATAAGAGCAATAGAGCAACAGAAGTCAAAGGTCAGAACAGGCTTCATGTCTCAGAGAAGGCCTCAGAGGGTTTACTGACTTTATGGGGCGCCTCTAAAGGACTGTCTGACAATAATCCAGCTCTCACAGCATGAAGGAAATAAACAGACCTTGTAGTGTGTATTTTTTATACACGAACCCACACTGACCTGGAGAGAAGGCCTCTGCAGCTCCGTCTGGTGGATTTTTTGTTGAGACTGAATTTAAAATGAAATAATGATGTTTGAAACCTCTAAGTCTCAGCAATGCACATCTATGTTCAGAGGTCCTCCTTCATGTTGAAGTACGATTCCATGCTGTGCACACGTATTTGGCTTTTCATGGTTGGTGCCACACAGACCGGCATAAACCGGTGGGAAGACAGTGGTGTGAAGGGAGCCGGAGCTTAAACTAATTATTCTTACAGAATACTCAAATATGCCTGAATAAAGAGAAACATCAACCAAAAAGAAGCTTTCGTGAGCTAATCACACACTAACCATGTTACCAGCTCAGAAAAGTCAATTTTTCAGAGCTACTTTTCCTCTGCTGGTGGTGTTGTGCTGCTTTTAGATCGACATCTTCCTCAGGTACACACCAAAGGGATGAATTAAGTTCTATCTAAAAGAAATGAGTTGACTTATCACCCTTTTCTTCTTTGTTGTCGTAACGTCAATACTTCATAATCTACTGGAATACAATTAAAACAATTGAAAATGTATGATCTTAATGTACATGTACATGTGATGTAATGTAATACATAAATGCAGACAGAAAGAGTGATCGATTTATTGATTGATTGATTGATTTATAACAAACTTGTTTCAGAAAATGTGTGTATGAAAATAAATACCCACATCTGATTCAAAATAAATATTATTTTTAAAATTCATTAGAACTTGTTATATAATGCACAGAGGCGTATTTGTAGACAAATGTAATTAGTTTAAGAGCAAAAATTTGCTCCGTTAAAAAAAAAAAAAAGTAGTCTGTGACGCACATCAACTTCCTTCCGGTTCGGGGGTCAGAGTCCTTAGCAACAGCCTAACAACCAACCTGACGGCAGTTCAGCAGGCAAAATAGACAGACTGATTGTGCGTTGAAACAAAAAAACAACAGATCACATCCAGAAACTGAGTGGAAAATATGACGATAAAATGTACATTTATTAAAACTAACTACTTCTCACAGCAAGCCCTCTGTAAAAATAAAATAAAATAAAAAAAGAGCGAAAAAAAAGCCACTCCTTCAGTCCGTGATGCTCCGTGATAATATTCACATGACCAATAGGAGACACTTGATTTTAAAATGTAGCTCTTGGTCGTAATTTGGATCATGAATTCATATTTGTATATGAATTAATGAGCTATGGGGTCCTCTTTGAAGGTTTTTTCGCGATGTGGAAGTAATGAGGAGCATGCAGCCCACTGCAATATTAAAATACACATTTATTTTGTCAGAAATAAACAACAGCTAAGAACCATATTGTTGTAATCACTTCCAGATGATCCAGAATTGCGTCTTGGTTTCCATGGAGATCAAGATGCGCAGTGCAGCGTCGGAGAAGCTGCAGCTGTCTTCTCTGGTGGCAGATCACGTTGGAGCCGCTCTGAGAAAAAAAAAATCCCCTGAAAAACCGGTATGTTAGAAATACATCAGGAGGGTATTATTAGCTCCAAAACAGCCCTCGTCTGAATCGGGGTGAAAACGGTGAGTGGCGAAGCCTTCCGCTGGAGCCCATGGGTCCTCTCGAATAAAAAATATTTATTTCCTAGTTCCCGGTCATTATATATCCTGGATACACATGATGTTTGTGGGATTAAATGATCCGTTTTCGCGTTGAGAGTTTGAAGTTTGCTTCGTCGATCGCTTTGAAAAAGGTTGAGGGAAAAGCCAAACTAATTCCAAGTGGCATGCGTGACGTCATGCTCCGGCCGTCCTGCAGCGAGCACGCGCGAGTGGAGGGAAACAAACAAACCAACAAACCATCAAACTCTCAACACGACAAATTATCATTTCATTCCACAAACATCATATGTGTAATTCAGAACATATAATGACCGGACCGGGAAATAAATGTTTCACTCTCTTTCTGTCACCACCCCATGCGGACACGCCAACAGCGTTACCTAGGCAACGAGAAACGCCAGTATTTTTCAGATTTTAAAAAAAGAACATTTACCTCATTGAATTAGAACGTGAAAAATCAATGTTGAAAACAAAAAGGACCAAGGGAATAAGATAAAAGCTCAATTTTTTTTTTTTTTTTTTTTTTTTTGCAGGCTGGACCAATCAGACACGTCGCTGTTAAACATGAGGATTATGGGTATTGTAGTCCTTCTCCGTGATGTTACATTGACAATAAAACGTGTTTTCTTAAAATAGAGTTGATATTTCACGGGGCTTTTTGACTCAGCAGAAGCACAGACCACTGCTACACAGTCTGCCTCGGATGGCTGCACTGGTTTGGATATAGGGTTGCCAACTCCCAGAGATTGAAATAAGAACGCCTCTCGCGGGCAGCTGAAAAAAACAAGGTTTTGGGGGGTGAAAAACGCACACATAACAGCATTTTGCCACAGTTATACCTATTACAGACTATAAAAACACATTAGGCTACTGCATTACACCTACAGTGGCAAGACTGCAATAACTCATGATCAGCTTGATCTGTTTGTATTTGAGGCCTACAGTGAGACAGTTATCATTCAAGCATCATCCATCATGGACAGCAGCTCTCAGCCACTGCACCGGACGGTAGAGCAGCTCAGCAGCTCCTTCAGAGGCCGACTGAGACCCTCAGAGCAGGAAGGAGCTACCACAGGCCTCTCATCCCCACCGCTGTCAGACTGTACAATTCTACTGTGTGGAATATAACCTAATCCTGGACATTATAATATCCTGCACCTGCCCTTTCAGAAATTCAGTAACACTTTATCATCCATTCACTCTGCTAAAACATATTGTACTTATTATATCATACTGCATCATATATTGCATATTGTATTGTATATATTGTATATATATATATATATATATATATATATATATATATATATATATATATATATATATATATATATATATATATATATATATATATATCCTGTTACATTTTTAAGGTTCAGGTTGTACATACAGTTAAATCTTCATTGTCTTTAGCTTCTATTGTCCATCCTAGTATGATTTGCACTATAACTTGTTAATTATTGCACCATGCATTACTTTTGCACCCCGCTGTGGGTTCTATGAGCCTATACACATGTAAATTTCTCCACTGTGAGATTAATAAAGTCTTCTATTCCTATTCTATTCTATATTTGTTGCTAAATGTGCAAAATAACAATCAGCTGCTGTCTCTTCTGGATTTTAACATGTTCTTTTTTTTATTTTCAACTAAAAAAGTGCAAAATCAAAACTGAAAAACCTTCTAAACAAAAAAACCAACAAGGTTCCGTTTCTAAACTGAAAACACTCCACAGTCTGCAGCAGCAGACACACATCAATGAACTAAACATGATTATATCCGATATGGAAACGGCACAAACTTACATGTCTCTGGAAGCCACGCTGCGCTGCTGTAATGTTTTGATTTCCTTCCTCCCATGCGCTCTGTGACCAAACTGACTACTGGCCAATGAGCTGCCGTAGCCTCCTAGGAACGGTCTTTTTTTGACCAATGAGATAAGAATGATTCTGTGTTGTCGAGCCATGTTTGTCAGCTCATTGGTCACAGAACGTCAGAGAGCCGGTGAACAATTTACCGTAAGTTTTCAAAAAAAGCGCATGTTCCATTGCTCACGTTTTGACTCTCACAAAAATACGGAACAAAGTGCGTTCCTTTTCAGCTCAATGCGGAACGCACATTTTTACATCCAAATACGGAACGATTCCGTTTTTCAAGGAACGGTTGGCAACTCTATTTGGATAATAATCACATCTTTCTTCAGAATATCGATTAGTCTACATTTGCACTTCCGGGATCTCTGAAACGACCCCCACGGAGCGACGTCGTTGAAGCTGAGAATGCATGTCTCCACCACGCCACGGATTCTAATTGACTTTGAGTGGAGACTGCATGCGTGGTGACAGCACGCATTTTCAGCACTTTGTGTGAAATAAGCACGCAATCTGGGACCCTCTGGTACTCACAATGCGTGCTCATTTCACGCATTTCTGTGAGATCAGGTTGGGCAGAGACCTCTGTCTGTGTCGGGGTCTGGTCCGTTTACGCTGCTTTTAAAAGTTTGTGCAGATTGGAGGTGTTACCGCAGCAGCGAATTACCTTCATGCACACATGATGCAGTGTCTTTGTCTGAAGCTGTGAAATAAGTCCACACAGCGCATCTTTATCCGTCCACCATTGCTTTTCCTCTCTCTCTCTCTAGCTGCTCTGACATGGCAGTGAAGACCAGAGGGAGGAGGGAGCGGCGCAGAGCGCGTTAACGAGCGTCTGAGCACTGAAGTGAGCTGAGGTCCGACAGAGAGGCTGCGCTAACTCTGCCAGAGCAGAAAAAAAAAATCGATTTCAACGTGCTGGTATCGATCGATACCAATACTAACTTTGGTATCGATACTATCTATATTTGGATCGATCCGCCCAGCAGTGGAAGAGCGTTTCCTGTCACTTTCAGAGGTGAAATCATTTGATGCCCAGTCTGCTATGAATGAGCTGCGGCAGCAGATCCAAAACGATCTGGAACCAGAGGACTCCTCAAGCTCCTTCAGAAAGAGACTGCAGACCTGCAACCAGCAGAGTGTGACACTCTTCAGGTCAAACACACAGATGCATCTGCCACTGAGCTGTTTGAGAGAACGACAGCATGAGCCACACTCACCCCATAGAAACAGGAAAACGGAGGCGACTGCAAGTTCACGTGAAATTGAACTCACACACATTGGAAAGAGAGCTCCTTTTCCCTTGTGCTGACAGGATGGGTGGAGAGCCTGAGCAAAAGATTTTGCAGCGTGGATTCATTCAGTCCTCAATGTGAGAACTTCTTGAGTGAATCACACCTGAATGAACCTACAGTGACCTGAAACAGAGGCTGGATCTTCCTCTGGAGACAAGCCGTCTGTGCACAGCTTCCTGGATTCAGACCTGTTTCCCTCTGAATGAGTCATCCAGGTTGTTCCGACAGCGCCGCTCAGCAGCCGCTCATGGGAACGGTCCTTCAGCGTCGGCTGCGTCAAACGAAGGGTCAGAAAAGACTCGACAGTCGTGTCGACTGAAGGAGACGAGCTCCAGCATCTGAGTCACAATGTCTGTCTGACGCAATGCAGGATGGGAATTTAAACTTTTTAATTTTCAAATCAGTATTAAAAACAACCCTGAGCGTATCAGTGATCAATGATAATTGTTAGGAAAAAAAACGATTAGTGAAATAAAGTTTGGAAAAAGTTTAATTTTGAAAAGACAAACACAATCTTTTTTTCTTTTTTTTTAATTCACAAAAGTGTTAAAATTATTTCACATTATTTACATTCTTCCCACATCAAACTACCAAACGAGGCTCATGCTCAGCGTCTGACTGAGTCTGTCAGTTTGAATTACAGCTTTACAGTGAGTGTCTGGAACATTTCAGTTTGACATATTTTCAATTCTTCTAAAATATTGAACCAAAGTAATACAAGTGAAGACACCAAGTTAAAATATTTACTTTCCCAAAATTAAAATGTCGAAGAAAAACAAGCCTGTAAATGAAGAGTATTTACAGCAACAGAAAATAACTTCTAGTAGTTTGTCGTGAGAAACAAAATGCAGAGTAAACAATTTTCACTGTAATGAGCCAAATCAAAGGTGTGCAAGAGTAAGAAATGTTTTGTAACATTCGATATGCATTTCTTAAAAAAGAGATGCACTGATGACACTTATTTAAAGGACCAGCAGAAGTACGAGTACTGAGGTTTAGATACTTGTCAGTTTGAACTCTGCTGCTCCAGATGTCTGCTGATTAGTTACTGGCGTCGTTCCAACTGTCTTTCTCCTCCTCGAAACTTTGACAGAACAAAATTTACAGTCTGTTTTAATTTTGCCATTCGTAATTATATTAAAGAGTCTTCAGATGGTGGGAGTCCTCTCGTCTACCTGCCGGCAAAGTTGCTGACTCAAGACATCGTGCAAGTGAAAAATGGACAAAAAAAGGAACTGGGGGTCAATTCTAGCTTCCTTTAGAACACACCGGGACAGAGATGTGTGTATTTTGAGCAGAGGAGGATCAGAAGGAGAAAGGAGAGAAGGGGAGGACGGAGGAGGGAGCTTCAGGAGAGGCCAGGAGCTGATCGCTCCACGGAGACTCGTCCAGGTTTATCTCCACGAAGGGATCGCTGGAGCGCACTGCTGAGAGAAGACAGACAAGGACGGGAGTCAAACTCTGCTCATCGGGCGTTTCTGTCATAAGACGCTCATTTCAGTCACTGAAAATGGAAAACTCTGGATGCGTTTTGAGGATCCGTTCACGGCGTCCGTCTCATCTTGTGTGCGGCTGTTCTCACCTGGGTTGTTGTTGTTTTCGTTCTGTTGCTGCTCGACGGGATCCAGCAGCAGGTCGATGCTGCTCAGCGGGTCGGCTGCCATGTCGACGGGGTCGTCGCCCGTCGTCGGACCGCTGCCGTCGCCGGCGGGCGAAGTCTCCACGCCGTTTGCCAGGACCGGAGGATTATCTGACGCTGAAGCCCAACAGGAAGAAACGCTGAGTTCAACTGAAGTTCTGACTCAAATCTCAAAATTCTAAGAAAAGAAGCTGGAGAACAGTCAAGACTGAACCTGAAATTCAAGACCCAGTTTTATCAGTGCTGAAACACCAAGTCCTCCTAAACCCAGATTAGCCTTCTTACCGGCGTCTTCGCTGCTGTCCTTGGCCTCCAGTTGCAGACTCGTCCCGTTGGTCACTGGAGGAGGGGGCGGCTCCTCGGCGGACTCCAGATCTTTGAGATTTGGTCGCTCTGACAGAACCGAGTCACACGAGGACAAGTCAGGACCATTTCCAACACGGACGTGTTACTTTTAGGCTTCGTTTCCATGACAATATTTGAAGAGAAGATGCAGCATTTTTGTTTCAGAAAAGTTTAGCATGTTTTTTAACATGGAATCTCACAGAAATTACACATCCATGTAAGCCAGGTAACTAGCAAGTGCTGCAGAAAACAGTCTAAAGATTAAAGCTCGTGTCCGGAGTTTTGAACGAGAGAGTTTTTTTTTTATCCTATGTCTGGAGGTTCCGCCCTTCCTCTGCTTTCATGAGCGACCAAGCCACGCCCCTTTAATTGTGCACGCGAGTTATCTGTCGGGTGAAAATGAGAGCCTCCGAGTCCTACAGCATCCTACATGTTTAGCTGTTTACGGTGGATGTTCAGCAGACAGTGGATATATCCGAGGTAAGTGGTCCGGCTACTGCGTAGCTAACTCTCCTCTGCCTGGGCGAGCGGCTGTGCTCTCTGGCTGCTCCACACTTTGATTGACAGCACGAGAATGCGGAAGCTCGAAGTCTATTGGCTGAAGCTGACCGGCGCTTTTTCGGATAACATGGGGGTCTATGAGACGAAGGCAGGGCTCATAAATAAAATTTTATATTGCTTTATGCTAATATTATATTGTAGTATCGAACCAGACTGACACATTTAAGCTCTGTTAAAAATTGATACATACATTGGAAACGAACGGAAACTCCGGACACGAGCTTTAACAATGCAGAAGACGGACTGTTGTTACGGCTACTGTCAGCTCTGAAACTGCCGAGTCCAGGAGAATCGGGACTGGAACCAGGAGCAGAGTTTCAGAAAAGTTGTGTTTTTAAAAAAGTTCCATTTTCAGGAGCACAGTTGTCATGGCAACCCACTCCCAAAGCGTTGTCATGTAAACCTCGATGTGACTGAGTACAGGCGGAAAACACACCCAGGTCATCCAGGTAAACCGGTTCAAAGGTGCCGGTGGGCTGGACGAGGTCGTTGGAGGGACTCGGGCGCTGCAGCTCGAAGGAGTAACTCTGGAAAAAGCAATGGAGCCATAAAGCGGTGATGAAGTTCAATATCTGGGATGTTTGCGTCTGAACAAGGTTTCTGTCTCACCTTGGAGGCTTTCCTGAGGAAGTAGAGGATGACACACAGGGCGATGATCACCAGGATGATCAGCACCAGGAGGACGTAGGCTGACGCACACATGGAAGAGAGAAAACAGGGAAAATGTCAAAACGATGTCAGAACAGACGTGTAGCGTGAATTTAAAGTTTTAATTGAATATCTTTTGATTTTTCTCATCTATTTTTGATTTTTTTATTCTATTCTCTCATGTGTTGATGCTACTGGAGCTGTGGATTCCCCCTCAAGGATGAACAAAGTATCTACCTGTCTGCCTAATCTATCAATACAACATATGTTGTTTTCATCGTTTCCATGGAAACAGGATGAGAGCTTTCGAAAAGTTCTTCCATGGGAACTGTTTTCAGAGACTGGTGTAAACAGACACCCCAAGGTTTTTTGTGTTTTCACTTGAAATCTTTGTAAATCTTTGTAAACAGAACATCAAACTCAAGCTCAGCTCCGTCTACATGTAAACAACAGCGCCAGCTCGTGGCCCGGCAGGCTGACTGCCTCACTGTGCTTTGAGAAGCCTCCAATTTGGACAAATGTACATAGAGACACAAAGAAAAACACTGCAGGGGGGGGGGGTGTAATAAATCCTGATGTATGGTCTTACCCCAGGATGGAGAACCTCCACCTGCAGGAGGCGCTGAAAGAAACAAACAGAAGGTTGAAAGAAGAATCTCACAGCAGGAATCAGTAACTTTCACAACACTGACAAGAATACAACAAAGAGCATGATGTTATCGTGACAATGGAAAGCTCTTTCCCCAAGTAACTCTTTTATATTTGCTTGAACTAACAACATCTTTCCCAACTCTAGCTATAATGAAAAAAACTGCTGTTATTCTTAAAAGAAAAAAATTAAACTTGAAATTTAAAAAATCCTCATTTTGAAAGAAAGTTTAACTGACAAAAACTCTATACAGATTTTAACATCTGGAGAAAACTGATCTGAATGATGGTAGAAGTGCTAAGATAAGTGTTGTTGTATTCCCCTTTGCAGTTGTAATTATAAAAACATGAAATTATGTTTGTAATTTTCGTCTTAAAGCTGATTTTCTTCACGAAGCGGTGGATTGTGAGCATGAGAGGCAGTTTCAGAGGATCACACGTCTGTGAGCTGTGGTTTGACAGACAGGAAGACAAAGTCGGGCACGGCCGCTCAGTACGTGAGTTTGACGTTGACGTTGTCTTCATGGCAACCGTCGTCACGGGGGGCGGCGGGGTCCGGCCTCGAGTGGCATCGCCGGATCCTTTCGTCGTTACATCAGCGTCATCCTCTGAACTCTGCGAAGGAAGGTTTTTTTATTTTGTACTGAAGCTTAGTTTCAGGAAATAACGGGGCTTGTTGCAGCGTTCTGATTGGCCGATGCAGCAGTTTTCAGTTCAAAAACATTTCCTGATTGAAGCACATGTAGTTGGTTTGGATTGTTGTAGCTTAACAGCACCTCTCTGAAAAATTCTAACATTGTGAGACAGCAAGCAGCAAATTGATCCTAAATGATCAATGTGATTTAGAGTCAAGTCATCGTAATAACAATCCAACATGGCGGTCTGTCCACATGATCGTCCCTGTGGTAACTACATTGTTTTGAAAACATTGTCGTGTAAACGTGAAACTTTTCTGAAATGAAATGTTTTCACTTGAAACTTTCCTGTGTTTATGGGGTCTTAGACATTGATACCTTTGGAAATCGAATCACTTGAATTTGGATGAAAACTCTAAATTTCAGACCTGAAATCAATATAGTTTTTGCTTCTTTGTCAGACATTCTAGATGTGTTCTCCCGGTCCAGTGACAGATGTTGAACCAGCAGACTGGTGAGTGGACTTACGGTCGCGTTTTCACCCGGTAACGCCGGACTGAGAGAGGACGGCTCGGGGAACGACTGGTTGGTATCTTTGTAGTACGTTGGTTCCGGGTTTGGGAACGGTTCAGAGGTGGTCGCGTTGACGCCTGCAACGATAAGGTCAGCCAGGTCCTCAAAATATCAAAATTACAACAAGTACTGCAGGAGAGCAAAATCAGAAGCTTCCAGTTCAATCTGGGGAGTGTTTTAAAAAGGCTGTTTTCAGTAACTCAAAGCTCCAGAAGCACAATGAAATATTCCATTTTCACTCTGATTTACTGTAAAGGATGTAAACCCATTTAAAAAGGCTCCACAGTCATCAAGCTAAAAGCCTGAATATGGTGGTTTTTGATCTGTTCTCCATTGTTCAGGCCTGATTTAGCTTCTTCACACGTCTACCTCTGATCGAGTCACGAAGCAAAGCCGTGAATTTTGTCACATCCTTGTGTAACGGTTGTATGTTATTGAGGTGTCCAACACACTCGACCGTACCTTCCATCTCTTCATCCTCAACTGGTGAGACGGTTCCATTCTGTCCTCGACAAGTAGAAGAAATGACAAGAACTGGAAGAGTGGGAGAAGAGATAGAGCAGCCGGTGGTTATGATGGTCCAACAAGTTAGATCAGCTAGAGGGAGGAAGATGCTCTACAGTCTGGATGTTAGCGGAGGAAGATGCTCTATAATTTTGATTTTAATCATCCGAACATTTTATGGGTTGTTTTTTTTTTTTATGTTTTTGTAAACAACAGAAAACCAGAGGTCAGCCATCTTTGTTTTATGTGGGAGAATGTAAATATATGAAGAATGTCTCAAAATTCAAGAAAACAAAAAAAGAAAAGCAGCATGTTCCTGTCTCCCCTTCAGTCCTGCTCTCGTTGTCTGTTCCTGCATCGGCTGCTGAAGAGCTGATCTTCCCCAGAAGTTTCACATCATTCATCGTCACGGTGAAAAGAGGGAGATTTTTTTTTCTACAGTTTATCTGTAAAAGTACATTTCACATTTTTTGACTTTTTCCCCATTTTCTATCTGAGAGCAGAGCAGACACTCAGCGCGTGTTGCTCAGTTCAAAGGATTATGGGGCGTTGCTTCCCATGACTTCCTTTCTAAATTTAACCAGGTTGCTTCTGTATTTCTGCTGTTTTATCATCATCTGTCATCGTTTATCTGTCGCCATCGTGGCGTACTGTTTGTAACACCGATGCTACAGTCTCCCACACCCCTCTGAGTTCCACATCGTTCATGCTGAGAACATTAGAAGTTTGACTTGAACTCCAGAGCGAGAGATCTTCCTATCTCTGCTGTCGATGCTACACTATTAATGATCCGTGGTGAGAGTTGAACCCAAATGTCATTGGGAATCTGATAAAGTAACCAAAGAGGAGAACAGATCCAGGTAAAGGAGGACGTATCAGCACTTTAATTACCAGCGAGCTCAGTCTCTCAGTCCGTAATCTACCGTATGCGTAACGCAGTGTGTAAATCGACCTACTCAGCAGAGTTCTGTACTGGTGGAGGAGAAGCAGTGTTTGCGTAACGATTATAAATTTGGCTTCATGTCATTTGATAAGTCCTCGTATTTGGACTCAGTATGGGGAAGTAGCTCGAGGTTGGCGCCCCTACTGAGACGCTTCGGTGTATCTATCAGCGTACGTCTATTTATTGCTTCATCCATGCGGTGAACCTCTACCAGTCTTTCAGTGCAGCTCTCTGAGTGCAGGTCTGGAACTGAATTCTGATGTAACCCGGCGGCTCCTGAAGGCCACGACGTGAGACCCGGGGCCTGAAGAGACCTGAGAAACCTGCTCCCTGAAGGCGTCGGGTCAGACTCACCGAGGCAGCAGAGGCGAATCCACGGCTTCATGTTAGGGATGAATTTCTGTCTGGCTGCGACCATCAGCGAGGATTTTCTTTATTTCATTTCCTCTTTGTCACCGCCGCCTTTCTGGACAGAAACTCTCACTTGTTACCAACTCCTCCCCTTTTCTTCTCTCTTCTGTCTCTCAATTTCCTCTGATTCTGACTGACGAATAGCGACGTGTTTCCACTTGAAAATTTGTCACATGAATGGGATGCAAGTTGGTTTGTTGATCCTCTTGACACTTTTTGACACTCTTTCACTTTTTGTTGATTTATTTGCATAAAAGCAAGCAGCAAGTGTTGAAAACCTGACATATGGACAGGACCTGTGATACTGTCACCATGTTTGAATGAACCAGATTCATCAGACACGTTTTATTTGTGTTCTCTTCTTTTTGCATACATACATTCGATTCAATCTAAAGTTTAAACTTTCCCCTAACCCTGCGCAGCGCGCTCTGTGCAGCTTCAGCCTGTAAATCTTTCGGTAGCATTCAGTGTTCAGGAACTGAGTCATCGACCGCAGACACAGGATGCCGGCTCGGTTTCTACCCGCTCACCTCTGCACTCGCTCCTGTCAGATTTCAAGTTTCTCTAAACAGTCTGAAGAAGAAATATTTAGCTTCGTGGCAGGTTTAAAAAAGGACCATAAAGAAATCTCTGTTGACTCATTCTTAATTTTGGTGGATTTCAGAAAAAAAAATTGAAGACTCCTTGTCAGTACTCCTGGTCCCAGTCCCGATTCCCCAGGACTTGGTAGTTTTAGCATTGACAGTGACCATAAAAACAATGGAACTCGGTGGTCTATCCACGTGAATGTCCATTTTCTCCAACTGTTGATGTTTACACTGGTGTATTGTTCTCTGCAGTGTGTGTGTGTGTGTGTGTGTGTGTGTGTGTGTGTGTGTGTGTGTGTGTGTGTGTGTGTGTGTGTGTGTGAGTGGTTTCATGACAGAACCAACAAACAGCAATAACTAGTGGACCAACATGAAAGCTACATAGCTGTCAGCTGTTTCTGTGCTAACTGTAGTGGTGGGCTGATCGATCCAAATATCGATAGTATCGATACCAAAGTTAGTATTGGTATCGATCGATACCAGCACGTTGAGATCGATATTTTTTTTCTGCTCTGGCAGAGTTAACGCAGCCTCTCTGTCGGTCTTCAGCTCACTTCAGTGCTCAGACGCTCGTTAACACGCTCTGCACCGCTCCCTCCTCCCTCTGCTCTTCACCGCCATGTGAGAGAGAGAGAGAGAGAGAGAGAGAGAGAGAGAGAGAGAGAGAGAGAGAGAGAGAGAGAGAGAGAGAGAGGAAAAGCGATGATGGACGGATAAAGATGCGCTGTGTGGATTTATTTCACAGCTTCAGACCAAGACACTGCATCATGTGTGCATGAAGGTAATTCGCTTCTGCGGTAACTCCACCAGTCTGCACAAACTTTTAAAAGCGGCGTAAACGGAGCAGACCCCGACACAGACAGAGGTCTCTGCCTGAGGTTTTCAACAGAAGCCTCCAGAACATCCAGGGAGCTGTTTGAGAGAAGCCAAGTTAAGATTTTGGTATTTCTAGCATAATTTGCCGTTGCTTTTCAATTGGTGGTCAAAGATGTCATTTTAGCAGTGATTAAACTATTTTCATATATTTAGTCAATTGAAATAAATCCTGATGGTGTTAATGGAACTAAAAAAATATAATATATATCAAAGGTGGTGGTGAATGACAGCCAGCTGTAGTTTACAGTATATTTACACTAATGACTGGAGTTGTTTAATGTGGTTCAGCATGTGACTCTGAAGATGCTGTGTCTTGACACAGCTTGTGTGTTTTTAAAGTTTTGTTTATCGTGTTATTGTTGTGCATTTTCAGGTTGTTTTTAATGTATATACTGTAGTATAACTGCTCACAATATCCAGGGGCAAAAAGCAACCTCAGGGTATAACTCATTGACAAAAGAGCAAAGAGCCAAGAGTACTTTGCACCTTATTTGCACTAATGACTTTTTTTCATAAATACCTGTGGGTAATGGGACTTTTTGTTGTACTGCTTATACTGATACATTTTTTTAAATTATATTTTCAGTATTGACATTTTCTGTGTGTGAAAAAAGCAAAAGGAATTATTTTTATTGAAATGTTGATATTGTTGTAGTAATCTTGTGTTTTTTGATAAAAACTGTTCTTTGATTTGGTTAAAATCTTGGTCCCGTGTTTTATTTTCCAGGTGAGGTGATTACAAATAGCTCCTCTCTCTCTCTCAGCTCACTCAGGCTCACTGTGCAGCTCTCCTTCTCCTTCTGCTGATCAGACAGACAGACTGGTTCATTAATGGCAAATTTAAGATGAGGAACAGGAGCAGGAACTGTTAGGAGCTACTTCAGAGCGTCAGACAGCGAAACTGCTACCTGTGATGTACGTAAAATAAAAATGAAAACTTTTTTTTTTTTTTTTTTAAACCTAGTAAAAAAAAGTATCGGTATAGGTATTGGTATTGGCGATACTGGCCCAGTATTTACTTGGTATCGGGATCGATACCAAAATTGGGAGTATCGCCCACCTCTAGCTAACTGTACAAATTCAAAAGGTTGCAGTGTAAACAGGGAACTTTTCTGAAATTCAAAAACGATGTTTTCTCTTGAAACTGTTGTTGATTCATTTTATTTTCATTTAATTTAATTTAATTCTTTTAATTTAATTTAATCTTAATTTTAATGTTTTAATTATTTTAGCATTCTGAGTAATGCATTCTGTTACTGAATTGTGTCAGTGAATGGGTGGATGGGTTGCTTTTTTTTAACAGTTTCTTTCTAAGGATATACATATAACCAGAAAAAATAATAAATGTATTGGATGAGTAGAGAAAATTTAAAAAAAAAAAGTTGCAAACTGGGGATAAATAAAGTCTTTTTTTTTCTCATTCGGAGTTTGAGAAGTTGCCCTGTCCAAGATGGCGGCGACGCGGACGCACTTTTTCCCGTGACGTCACTTCCTGGAACCGGACCGGATGTAGAAGAGCGAGTTCCCTCTTGTTGTTTACGTGCGGGAGGGGAGGACGCGATGGACGCCTCGAAGAAAGCCGCTCTGGTGGCGGTTCTCACTCGGTACAAACAGCTGCAGGCCAGACACCTGCTGCACGTGCAGAAGCTGCACGAGGAGGACCGGAAACGGAGGAGGTACGCCCCCGTTACCACCTGGCTGAATGTGCGAAAGTAGGACTGTTGCGAGGTCTTTAACCCTTGACTGTGCGTGTGGCCAAATCTGGCAACTTCTTCACTCCACTTCAGCTTTTTAGTTTTTTTCATTCATGGTTTACAAGCAGGATTATGGGATTTTTCTGTGAACATACAATAACAAAACATGACTCTTCAAACTCAAACATTGACATAATGTGTCTTCCTGAGTTTTTAACATACTCATAATGCAACACTTCACTATATTTTGCATTGTAAAAATTGGCTTTGTGTTCATAATGGTTCGGTTTTGTGAAAATATAGACCTTTTCATCACGTGTACTCCGTGCAACAAAGAATACTGGAGATATGCTGATAATTTTGACTATCATTTTTTAATATTGTGATTGTAGCCAGTTGTCAATATTTTATGACATGATCTTCAATGGTGCATCAACTTTCTGAGGTGATTTTATACACGGAATACCACTTAAATGCTGAATATGAGGAAAGAGTAATTGCCTTTTTTTTTCTCCAAAACTTCAAATATAAATTCAGCTCAAGGTATTAGTTTTAGGTAACTTTAAAACTTGTAGGCAGTTCCTCCATGAAAGTTCTGTTGAGCTTGTCAAGTTTTTAATCTTAAATCACAATACGCTGAAAAGATTTTATAAAATCAGTTTCAACTTAAATCTGTCAAATAGGCTAAATCAGAAATATCAAAACATGCTCTGGCTGCATTCCCAATAATCAAACTTATTGAGAACAGACGGTGGAGTCAGTGGAAATGATTCATATCTAAATGTTCAAACACTCAAGCAATGTTTTGGGAAGGCAAACAGAAAAAAATAACACTTGCATATTAGCTGAGTTTAGTTTTTTTTTTTATATAGTTTTTTTAATGTTGTAAAGTGTAAACCAATACGAGTCATGTCAGCTCACATCTACTGTATCAGTCAAAAATGTCAGAAGCATGACTGAACAGTAACTTGTTGTTGCACATTCTTCAACTAAACTGAAGCTTCCCAAACACACACGAGAGTAAATACATAGAGAGAAATATTGGACCAGTTTTACTGATCAGACCGATAAAGATAAGTTAAAAAAAAAACACTGATTTGAACCGTTATGTACTGTGCATCTTTAAGGTTTTAAGTTTAAACCCAATTGTACCAGTCGACACACTGGAGATGAAACTGGGATCAATCTATTCCTCTGACTCACTGGTTGTTTTATTAAAAAAAAAAAAAAAAAAATTGATTGTTTATTTGATCATGTTTTTGATTGAGAGTTTGAATTATTGATGCCAGCTTGTGTCTCTCCGCAGGGCGGCCATCTTGGCTTTGCTTCAGTCCCGGCGGATGAGCAGCCTGAGGACGGGAACGGAGTGGGAGGCCATGCTGAGCATGGATGACCACACGTTCACCCGTCACTTCAGAATAGCTAAGTACCAATACGAGTACCTCCTGGCGAAGCTCCAGGAGGGCGGGCTGAAGAGCGAACACAGCCAGGGAGTGCCGCCGATACCGGCGCCCAAGAAGCTGCTGATGTTCCTCTGGTTCATGGCCAACCGCAGCGGCCTCCGGGTGCTGTCCGACAAGTTCGACGTGTCGCAGTCGTCGGTGCACCGCGTCACGCACCAGGTGCTCACCGTCATGCTGGGCCTCGGCTCCGACTTCATCGCCTGGCCCAACGGCTCCCAGAAGAGGGCCTCGGCCGTCGCCTTCCGCCGCATCTGTGGACTGGATCGGGTCATCGGGGTGATCGACGGCTGCCACATCAAGCTCCAGAGACCGTCCGAGAGGGGCGGGGACTTCATGAACCACAGGTCCTACTACTCCGTCCTCCTCCAGGGCATCGTCAACGAGCAGGGGCGCTTCATCGACGTGTTTGCCGGGCTGCCGGGGATGGTGCAGGACGCCAGGATGTTGACTGAATCGCATTTCTACCCCGAGTCGCAGGAGAAGATGGGGGAGTACTTCTTACTGGGGGACAGTGCCTACGCCGAGCGGGCCTTCCCCTTCATCATAACGCCCACCCAGGACGACGGCACGCTGAGCGAAGCGGACCTGAGGAGGAATACAAAGATAAGCCAAGGCATGAGCATCGTGGAGCAGGCCTTCGGCAGGATGAAGTGCAGGTGGAAGCGTCTGCGGGACCTGCAGACCACCCGCCTGGACCGGGTCGTCATGATCATCCTGGCCGCCTGCTGCCTGCACAACCTGTCTCTCGGTACTTTTGATGTGTGTCAACACTATCCGCACGACTGTCCCAGGCAAGACGACGACAACGTGTAGCCCAACGCTCCATTCTGGCCATCACTCAGCGGTTTAACCTCTTTTCCACCACCCCAGAAGTTACGGTCACTTCCCGTCTCAGTGCTCGGAATTCGTGAAAAAGCAAACCTGCCCAAATCAGAATCTTTAAACTATTCATCCAGAAATGTTCCCAGTTCAAAGTGAACTCCACATGTCCAAATGTAACTTTGTAAATATTTCAAAGTAAATTAATCAGTCATGAATATCCACCCTTAAAGTAGAACTATGCAAGATTTGCTTTAGCGCTCCCCCTACTGGTCTCCTGTGAAAGCTCACTGTCGTAAATGTCCTCCACATCACCCCCCCCCCCCCCCCCCCCCCATCCCCGCCCCGTGTGCAGAGAGCGTCCCACTCCCGTTTCCTTTTGTTTTCCGCCCGTTAGACAAGTTTTTTTTTTTTTCTCTTTTTGGTTCTGCCATCCGTTGCTAACGCTACCGAGGGTTTCATGTTTGTTTTACGCACTTCTATATTTGTACTCCCGTATGAGCGCCGTAAGTTGTAGTCGGGTCCGATCCTCTGAAAATTGCAAGCACTGTTTTCAGGACACAGACCCCGGGGGGAGTGAAGGGACAGGCGAATTACCGTGACAAGTCTTTGTTTACCCCCACAGGGATTCTGAAAAACATTCATTGAGGTAAAAAAGTTGCATAGTTCTGCTTTAACACCCCAAAATAATAACCAAGGTGAACCAAGAATCATGGGAGATCCATGACATCATTCAAAATGACGCTGTGATGAATCGCGGTTATTCCCAGTATGAACGAATCATTCAAATCCCGGCTTGCTCAATCGCCGGTGGCTCGACAGCTGTAGCAGGAATGACTCTGTGAACAAGTTGATGGACGTTATGATGCAAGAGTCACTGGTCAGTGAAGTGACTTACGGGTTTTGAATGATTCATTCAAACTGCAGCATCTTTCAGGTTGTAAGAATTCCCAGGTTTAACTCATCCACACACAGGGAGAACATGAAAACTTGTTAATAAATCCTGTCCAACACATGTTTTTTTTCTGTATATTTTCATCCACAGATGTGTCTAATAAATACATTAAACGTCAAGTTTTGTTACCGTTTGGGTGCTGAATGTCCTTGAATGTTGCTGTAAACATTAGCTGCAGGCTGTGGACTCAGGACGGAGCCCAACATTTCCAGGAGTGGTTACATCCCGATGCGGTCCGTGGTTCTCTAACAGGTCCACCGCTGTGGTGTAAATATGTTTCGATCCTCATCCTCCACCGTTCCAGCGTCATCTCCCTGCAGAGCTGACAGGAAGAGGCTGTCAGCTCCGTCACTGAAGGAGGAGGACTGCCGTTGGTGCCAACAGGGGTAAGAAGTCAGCTCTGGGTCTGGTTTTTCTCTCTGGAGCTGAAATCCTGCAGCTTTACCTCTCCTCTGTTGCTGTAGGAAGTGAACTGTGACATCTTGTGGCAAGTTTGTGTTAAATCCCCTTTTCCACACTAGATTATCCTGCTGCTGCAGTGAGATTTAGGGAAATGTGTCAAACTAATGACTTAATCTTAATGAGATCAATAAGTGATTTGTTACTTTGTCTCTACAAATCCATTATTGATACAATCCCAGACTTCAAGACATTGTGTAATTAAAAAAACAGGAAATATATCGAATTCCTTCCAGTTTGAATTTTTTAACAGTAGAGAAGGTGAATTTAGTAAAGGGAACATATTTATTTTTAAGTAAAGTATGAGTTAATATACAATATATACGTATGGACAAAATTGTTAGTGCCCCTCTGTTAATAAAAACAAAAAAAAACCACAATGGTGACAGAGTTAACTTCAATCTGACAAAAAGTAATACACATTCAGTAAAAGTCCAGCTGCACAGAAGCAGGATAGGGGTTAATAATAACTTAAATGAAAGTGTGTAATTTGAAATAATGGTAATATTTACATTAAATGCTTAATAATGAAATTTAATGTAATGCACTTTTATTGTGTTTTGTGAAAAAAAAAAGTTTTAAAACAGATACATTGTTGCCAATTCCTCAGCCAGGAAAGTTCTCAATGACGTCATCTAATTAGCATAGTTGTTCATTTGCATATTTTGGTCAAATTAGATGATGACGTCATTTAAAACAGATACATTGTTGCCAACTTCCCTGTCCACAGAGCCCTGATCATTCAAAGGCAGCTTTTAAATGGAAGAACGGACGTCTACTGACAAACATCTGTTGTGTTTTATTCTTTTAGAAAAGTAGAAATGCATCGCCGGTACAAATGAAATTTTATTTATCACACAGTAATTTTGTATAATTTAGATTAATGCAGCGTTTCCTGTATTCTGTCAAGTGTCCATTTATTTAATAATCATATTCAGCTTTATAATGACTAACTGAACATGCATCTCAAAGTTCAATTAAGAGGAGATCTAAATTCTTTAACATATTTCAAACATTTTTTTAAGTAACGCAATAATTACTTTGCCAAGTAATTAGTTATTTTTAGAATACTGTAAAGGCCTCAGTATGCTCCCCCGTCGCTGCGACGGCGTTCCTATGATGTCTAGACGTAGCTAGTTAACTAAGTTACGTAGAAGTAACTTTAATTAATTAAATTTTGCCCCACACTGCCTGTGACACTGGGCGGGACATTTCTCTCTGGAATATCTGGATTGTCTTTAGATTTCATTGTCCCCTGAACAGATTGAAGACACTGTACCAGATCCCAGAACATGACAGAGCCTCTTCCATGTTTCCCCGTAGAGCCAGTCTTCTTTTCTTGGCCTGCTTTATTTTTGCATCTGTGAACATTGAGTTGATGTGCCTTGCCAAGAAGTTCCAGGTTTATCTGGTCTGTCCATTCTGTTACATTCCCCCAGAAGATTTGAGGCTTGTCAACATGTAATTTGGCAAATTCCAGTCTGGCTTTTTTAATCACTTATTTTCAAGGAAAGAAGGAAAGAGGAAGCGATTACAAATACAGTGGGTCTGATGATCGGATCAGTTTATTGGCTTTTACATTGGGAAGAAATGAAACAGGTGTGTGTGCATGTTTCTGAGAATGAAAAACGAATGTGTTCATGATTCTGAGTTCATGTCAGGACATGAATGTCAAGATTTGTCCGGCTTGTTATGTTCAACACATCTATGAAGGTTCAGGTCAGGCAGATCTGCAGTACCTCGTGGACCAAACACACGTCGACTTAAAATTCAGCATTTCACATCAACAGTCACACAAGTGACAGAAATTTAGAAAGAGAAAATAAAATTCATCAAATTCTTTGCGTAGAAGAAGAAAACCCACATTTTTGCACTAAAATAAGGCTTTGTCTTCAGTCTGTGTGCAGATTAAAAAAAACAAAAATCAACACTGATCACAGAGGTGCAGAAATGTAAAAAATGACATTTTAGGATCCATTTACACATTTTCAAGTGAAAATGAAAGTTGTGTTGGGCTGCTGGTTTTTTTTTTTTAAACTGCTTCGAAGGTAGAGCCATTCGAAAACGCTCAGACTGCTTGGCAATTAGGAAAAATGTAACTTTTTTAAAATGTTGCTGTTGAAATGCTCCCATTGTTAATGGTTGGAGTGTATTGTTCTCCGCTGTGTGTGTGTGTGTGTGCGTGTGCATGTGTGTGTGTGTGTGGTTTCATTACAAATCAATCAACAGCACCAACAATTGGCCAATCATGCTAACTACATTGTTTTCAGTGTTTCTGCCGTTGCCGTGGAAACAGACATTGATTTCAAAACACTGCTGTGTAAATGTGAAACTTTTCTGAAACACCTGAAACGATGAATTTTCACTTGAGTTGTTGTGTAAATGGGTCCATAAACTTCATCACCTTTTTTTCTGTATTTTCTGCTAATAAACTTCATCAGATTTGGCTCAAAATTCTCAAAAACAAAGCTTAAAATAAGACGCATATTTTTCAGTGTGCAAAACAAATCAACAAGGAACGCAATTTTATGCAATGTCTCTTTTTAGCACTCCCAGTCTGAATCATAAAATCTTAACATTTCTCCAGAACTGTTTTTTTGACACGACATCATCAAATGATAAATTAAGTGCATTGAGATTTAGAAAAAAAACAAAAAGGAAAATAACACATTAGGTTTATAAACACCAAGAAAATCATCCCATTCAGTCTGTGGATCAATCCCATAGTGCTTTGCAACACATCCAGATTCACCCAGGGGAATTGAATGAGATTTGTTAGCTCAATTAATTGAGATGGTCGGTTTCTTTAGAAACTGAAATTGGGGAGGATTCCCAATTTCAGTTTCAGAAGAAACAAGACAATCTCGATTGTCGCCGTCAGCATTCTTTCCTTCACAAACAGTTATTCTAGCTCCTCCCATCTCCAATGTATGATTTGTAATAACTCCTCCACAGTAAAACATGCAAATGATGCAAAGAAAGAACCAAAAACCCAGAGTTTGAACCACTTCCTGTTTAGCTAGAGATGTCCACTAAAGTCACTTGAGTGCTTTTAAGGTTCCTCACATTTTTTTTTCCAGCATCAAAATCTCTTTATCCTGCAATTTAAACAACTGACCTCTGGCTTAGCCCCGCCCCCAAATGCAAATGAAGCAATTAGCATTTAACCACCAACTGACCCGGACATCGTCAATGTAAAACCCCATAGAGAACCATCGTAGCATCAGATTTAAGATGCAAAAATGGTCAAACAGCTCCAATGGTTGTTTACAGTTAGCAACAGTAACTAAGAGGGGGCGGGGCTTAACGAATGCACGTGCAGATTGAAGAGAAATATTGCATCCCACAGAATTGATTCATCTTCAAAATAATCTCACTTTATAAATATTGTTCAAAGTAGGTTTTCAAGTGCTGACAGGAGTATAGACATCTTTACAAACGTACACGGGAAATCGCCGCAGCTGCATCACGTGCACTGAGGAGTTTGAACGAGCGCTACGTGTTTGGGAGCGGCTCCAGGGCGATGCTGTGCTCCTGGGCGATGGCCGCCAGCTCCTTCAGGAACTCGGCGAACAGGACGATGGCGAAGACGCGGCTCTTGGCCTGCGGGGGGATCGGCGGGCAGGGCGGGAGGACGCTGAGGGGGGGGAGGGGCAGGGCGTTCCTCACCGAGCCGTTGGGAAGCGCCGGGTCCAGGAGGACGTCGCCGCCCTGAGACTGCAGGCACTCTGAGGACGGGAAGCAGAGACAGACACCGTTTACACGACAATGTTTCAAGTGAAAACTAGTCTTTAATGTAGAGAAGATGAGTGAATGAATACAGGAAACGATGAAATAAACCTGATTACAAGGATTCAGCATCATGGTTTTATGGCACAGTTTGATCAGAGAGGTTTGTGAGGATGTGTTTTCGCTCATTTACCTCGAAACTTGCCGTCTTGGTCTTTGGCCAGCAAGAACCTCCAGGCCTGCGTGACCAGGGCCGGGTAGTCTGGTCTGGCAGCCACGTAGCGCTCGATCTGAGCGTGCACCGTCACCAACACCTGCACCAACACGTGGAAATGGACATAAGCGCACGATGAGTGGAACACTGAGAGAAAGGAGCTGATTTGCTGTACTCGGAGCCAGCTCATGTTGGAGTTGCACCGTGAACGTCACCTGGTAAAGCGTGCGTACGTTGGGCTGGTTATGTGCATCAGTGCAGAGCAGGAAGGACCTCAGGAGAGGTTGCGGGTACGACGCCAGCTGGGCTAGGATTCCCGTCACCAGCAGATTGACAGCGATGGAGTTTTCCAGGAGGTTCTCCAGCCTGGACAGCAGGACGCTGATGAACGGACCTGCAGGAATCATAAGGAGTCAAGATGACTTCAGCATTGAGCTGCTTGGTTCTGCTCATCAAGCTGATCCCACTTGTTTTGTTTTGGACCACAAGCATGAACCACTTCCTCCATTTCCTGATCAACTCAGTTGCACAGCTTTATCTGTGAAGCTTTTCCTGAAAGTTATTGTGCTTTCATTCATCCCAGTTGTTTCAAACACTGGCATCATTGGCTTAGCAAGAACTGCTGGCATCGATCTTAGATTTGTAATCACGCTGACATGCTTGAACAGTAAGGGATCATATCCAAATCATTTTACAGAACATTTCAAGTGTAAAAGCATCGGTTTTTGTTTTTATTTCAGAAAACAGAAATGGCACAAATACTAAAAATAATGTAGTTAGCATTTTTGGCCACGAGTGGCTGATGCTGTTTGTTTCAGTCATGAAACCACACACACATGCTGCAGACGTCTTGCTCCTTGCTGCTACTTCATAAACTAACCGTGGGAGTGCATGGATCATAAACATCATCACCGCACACCGTCACCTGTGGAGTACCACAAGGGTCTGTCCTTGTACCAACCCTGTTCACCATCTACATGCTCCCCCTAGGTCAGATATTGAGTAAACACAAGGTTTCCTTCCACTGTTACGCCGATGACACACAGTTTTATATGAAAATGGACTCCACACTCCAAGCCTGCCTGGAGGAGATCAAGGCATGGATGGCAACCAACTTTCTCCAACTCAACAGCAATAAAACTGAAGCCATCATAATAGGCACTCCACATCAGACCCAGTCTCTCTCCCTCAACAGCATCCCCATTTTGGATCACAACATTCCCCTGTCTACCTCTGTTACAAACCTAGGAATTAGATTGGACTCTCATCTTTCATTTGACACCCACATCTGCCACCTCTGCAAGGTCTCTTTCTTCCATCTCAAAAACATCTCCAAACTCCGTCCCTCCCTCTCCAAACCGGATGCTGAGAGGTTGGTCCATGCCTTTGTCTCCTCCAGGTTGGACTACTGCAATGCCATCGGGATCCCAGGCAAGAGCCTCCAAAAACTCCAGTACATTCAGAACTGTGCTGCCCGGATCCTGACGAGGAGGCGCAAATACGATCACATCACTCCTGTCCTCAAATCCCTTCACTGGTTACCCATACAGTACAGAATACAATATAAACTCTGCCTCCTCACCCATCAGTGCATCCATGGAACTGCCCCTGACTACCTCAGCGAATTACTCACCATCCACACCACCACGCGAAGCCTGCGCTCCTCCTCCTCCACCTACTGCCTTCACCAACCAAGGACTAAACTCTCCACCATGGGAGACAGGGCCTTTCAGGCAGTTGCCCCTCGGCTCTGGAATGCCCTCCCAGAGACCCTGACGGCTCCACAAAGTGTGGAGGTCTTTAAAAAAAAGGCCCTAAGACCTTCCTATTTAAAAAGACCTATTAGAAGTCCTTCAACGACATTGTTTTGATGTTTTGATTTGTGTATTGCAGTTTAAACTCTGTTATTTGTTGTTGTTGTTTTAACTCTGGTACTGTTGTAGCACTTTGAGATTTCATTGAAATGTAAAGTGCATTATAAATAAAATGTATTATTATTATTATGGACATTTGTATGATTTGTGACCGTGCATGTGCAGCAGCAGCATTTCTGATGTCTACCAGGAGATGGACCCAGAGCATTTCCAGAAATAGGTTTTGTCTAGTCGAATTAGGACCCCCAAAACTCAACAAAAGTTTTCAGTTTTCATTTGAAGCTGTTGCCATGGAAACAGGCCCTCAGTCAGCAGAAGCTGCATTCGCAACACAAAAGAAACACAAACCTGTGAATGGAACTCCATGTTTCCTGCTGTCTTTCTTCGTAGTGCTTTTTCTCACTTCTTCCTCCTCGCCATCCTCCTCCTCTTCATCCTCTCCTTCGTCCCATGAGGTGCCGTAAAGAAACTCAGCTCTCAGCCCCTCTTCTTCCTCCTCTAGTTTCTGCCTCAGCGCTCGCACGCGCCTCCTGAACATCCCAATCTCCTCTCCAAACTCATCGCAGTCTGGCTCCACCCCCAAAGAGAGCATGAGCTCGTAATATTGGGACATGAAGCCGTTGCTGTTGTTGGCCACTGCTTTGTAGTCTCTTTGAGTTGGACACTTGGAAAGGTGTTGCAGCTCAGATTCCTGATGGCCGTTCGGTACAGCATTGGCGACGTCGGGTGGTTGTGTGCTGTGATGTGCATGCTGCTGGTGGGTTGTGTTAATATGGTTGTTACAAAGCGTGAAATCATTCCAGGTGCCATTTGGTTTGCATGAGCGTTTGTCTTCATGAGGGTCGTCACATTCGTCGATGACATGATTCTTTACATGAATCCCATTAACAAGGAGCTCGCCCTCAATGATAGTTGTCTGTACTAAAACTTCTCCTTCCCCCTTTCCTAAATCCTCCACCCTCTTCTCCTTCACATGCTCATCAACGTTCCTTCGATCCTCTTTTCCTCCGTCGTCGCTCCTTCTCCTCGTTGACATAATGCTGTTCACTGTGTCTATCACCGTCTTCCCTGTTGTTGCCAATCGCTGAGCCTTTGAGAAGCTTCCGTGACATCGGCGATTTGCTGCCATGAGCCTCTCCAGCATGACCGCCTTTGTGTCTTTTTGGGCTACAAGATCGTAGACCAGGACATCGTCCTGAAACTCAGACTCTTCCACGTAAGCCCCGTGCACGAGCTTGATCGCACTGCGTCGCATTTCCTGGAGGTGTTGGGGAGGCACTGGAGAAAAACCACACCTGTCCACTTCCATAATCACTCCGCCGTTTGGTAAAACAACGTTTAGTGCCGGCGATGAAGACTGATCCTCATCTCCAAAAATGTCATCCCACTCCAGCTCCAGAGCCGAGGAAGCTCTGCCGGTGAGGTTTCCCGTGGAAACGGTATCTGTGGAGGACGGCGCAGGGGAGACGGCGGGGGGAAGAGGAGAGATGACCGAGGAGCAGATGGAATCGCTTTTGGCCCGGCGGGGGAGCTCATCCTCGTCTTCTACGCCGTATCCTGGCGTGTCGGACCGGTACTCTTGAGGCGAAGGGTTGATCCCGTCATACGGAGCCGACCAAAGGCTACAAGCCCTGCGGAGAAAACCAGACATACCAGAACTCAACATATGTCACACGTCTTCTCCATTAGATATGCACTAGTACTACTTCATAAAGGACAAGTACGAGTTCTAACCTTTAGCTACATGCTGATATATTATTGTAATCAGTATCATAAAGTGCCTAAACATTAGTACTCATACTTGTTCATGTCCTTTAAACAAGTGGTATAGTTGCATCCCTAGTAGTGACTCTCATCAGGAAACAGATGTGCAACAGTCATTCCAATAATATCTTGAAACAGTCAACACACTGAATCCACACTGACCTGTGTGAAGTGGATATAGCTTGGCGAGCGTCCCAAAGGTACTGGAGGTAGTTTACGTCCATCAGAAAGTCCGAGCCTCGACAGTAACCGACGCTGTCCGACACCGACAGATCTGACACATAAACAGGGTTCCAGTCAGAGCCGGTCAGTGTTGAAGCTACTCTCCCCTACGATGTCCGAGTTCGCTGTACTGACCTGCCCCTTTGGGCCAGTGGATGTGCTCCGAGCGGGTGCTGGTGTTGTGGAGGTAAACGGGACACCAGGAGGGCAAGAGGAGCAGGAAGGAGGCGGCGCTGGAGGAGTAACAGTCCCTCTGCTTCAGGGAGCAGCTCTGCGTCCTGCTCAGGTGGCTGCAGGGGATCAAGTACCTGAGGACACCACAGAGGGGAAAGGTCTGAGAGAGGTCTGCATGTAGAAGAACAGGATTTGACACACACATACATTGGGAAGTCGAAGAGGACGCAGTGAGGATTACGTCTGCAAGACAACACACAAGCAGAGCTGGCCTTTGCCGATGTGGCGTCCCAGTCAAAAGCAAATGCATGCACAACTCCCCTGTGAATACTGTTGTTTGTACACAGTGTCACTCATCCACTGGCATAAAAAAGGCAATTTATTATGTTTTTAAAAAACCAGCAGAGGATGGAGTTGCTGCTGGGGCTGCAGCGCCTTCAGCGCATCTTCAGCACCAAGGACAGCACTTAAAATGACAATTTAATGCTGTGGTGGTTTTGATTTGTTCTGCTAAGTTCTAAATCAATGTTGTCCTTCCTTATTTAAAGGAGAAAATGTATTCAAATTTGAATTTGTTAGAACTTCTCAATGTTTTATTTATTAGCTTGTGGCAGCCAGTCAGCAGGCGGATGACAGATGATGCGCTATACAGCAGGGACAAAAAGGGAAATACAGTCATGTCACTCATTGAACAGGATCTTATCAGGAGCAGATTTAGAGTGGATTTATGTTACTGCTGGCCTGTGGCCTGGAGGTGACTGCAGCTAAGATCCATCAAAACCAAATCTAAATTTCTGGATATTCTTCAGGTGATACATCAAAAAGTAAAGAGACAAATATATTTTCCCAATAAAACAAATGTGCATTCTATTTATTATGGTACCAAATAACACAACAATTATGACATCCAAGTATGTTCAAAGAATAATTATCTGTGTTCTGAATATCATGATAAAAATACAGAGTATGTTCTTAGATATTAAAATGTTGTACTGTACACATCACAGAGGGCTTTGACTATTGTGAGGGCAGAACAAACCTGATTCCAATGGAAAGGATTCACTTCATCCCTCCAATTTAAATCAATATACATTTTTTTTTATCTGAGCTGTTTGAAGTAATACCAAGAGATCAGGTGAACATGCAACATGCGATAATTCTGATTATTGCATCGCCAGTATGATTTGTGATAAATAATAGAAACTTCTTCCAGATAACCTGCATAATGTCTATATGAATGATATTTATTGAGGCGTCTCTGTGACTCACCTGAACACCAGCTGCAGCATCACATCCTCACAGAATAGACCAATCAGAGTCCTGAAGAGCGCCAGCGACACCGTCCCCAGCTGACGGAGAAAACAGACATACACCTCGTTTGTTTCGGGTGACGATGTGAGAAAACGGTCTCTGAGGGCTCCGGGGGCGATACCTGGAACGGCGTGTTGACCCTGCTGACCAGTGTGTCCAGGATGTGCACGTTGTCGTGCGTGTGCAGCAGGATGAAGGACAGGAAGGTCTGGAGGAGGGCGGGCTCGGCGATGGAGCGCAGGAACAGGTCCAGGTAGGCCGTGGTGGTCATGACCTCCTCCACCGTCAGCTGCAGGGGAGTAAGCAGACGGGAAGCTCATGGCTCCGACAACACTGCCACATTTTCAAACGGAAAGACTTTCAAAGCATTTGTTGTGTCTGTTTTCACAACAATGTTGCAAGGAGCAACTGAAAACAACTTTCTGAAAGCCGCTCCCAAGGTGGAACTTTTGAAAATGCTCTGATTCTGTCTCCATGGAAACAAAGGAAAGTGCAATTTTTTGAAAACCTTCTGACACCGTCTCTATGGAAATGATGGAAAACACAACTTTTCCAAAACACCCAGACTCTATTTCTATGCGAACAAGGGACAACACAACTTTTCAAAAACATTCTGACTCTGTGGAAACAGAGGAAGACACAATTTTTTGTAAATATTTCGACTCTACATCCATGGGAACAGAGGAACATGCAACTTTTCAAAAGTATTCTAACTCCGTGTCTGCAGAAACTATAGAAAACAACTTTTCAAAAACGTTCAGACTTTTGTGTCCTTTCAAACGGTGGAAAATGCAGCTTTTGGAAAATGCTCTGACTCTGTCTCCACAGAAACAAAAGAAAACACAACTTTTCAAAAACATTTGGACTCTCTCTCTCTCTCTGTAGAAACGGTGGAAAACGCTACTTTTATCAAACGCTGCTGCTATTCATGTGTGCCACTAAATATTTTGGCGCCTCACCAGTGTGTTTCTTGTGATTTTTCTTCAACAAATTGGTTTGTAGTTGCAAACAATGACTTTCTAAATCAAGCGTTCATTGTTAATGTTTGTAGTGTATTGTGCCACAGCACCGACTCATGGCCCAACATGCTAATTACATCACTGTCAGTGTTTCTATTGTCTCCACAGAAACGGACCTCATTTTCAAAACGTTGCCATGGAAACCTGAAACTTTTCTGAAATGAAACCAAAAACATGTTGAATTGAATTCAACCCCTCATATCTCTGGTTAAACGAAAAGCTCTACTTTTCGAATCTGCTGTAGTTCTCTTATCAGTTCTTGAATTGCATTAATCGGTCTGGGGTTCAAATCCGGATACAGAACCCTGTCTCTGCAGAGGTCTTCCTGAACCCGACAGGGTTTTTCTCCTGGTACCTTTTCTGGATTTAGATATCCGTTGGGACTGAGTGGGACTGATACCTTGTGCAGAGCCGGAGCCAGCACGGGAACCAGGAAGCCGTTGTAGATGTAGCCCAGCAGCTGGGTCCTGATGGAGGGATGAGCCACCTGAGGGAGACGGAGAGCGAGTCAGCGTCTGTTTACCTCTCCTCTCTGCAGGCGTGTGAGCTGTGCTTCACCTTCGTCACGGCGCTGCAGAAGTCCAGCGAGTGCAGGAAGTGGACGAGAGCCGGAACCTGTGGGCCAGGTGAGAGTCGGTCATTTTCACTGACAACACACTGCTGGTCTGGGCGGGTCACAAGGCCCTGGACCAGACAGCAGCTAAACGCAGAGAAATCATTTCCCTCAGTAATAGTAATCGGTAATGAGTGTTATTGATCAGCACCTGCTGCCAGTCGGCCTGGTCCAGACAGTGCCAGTCCTCACTGTAAACCTGCAGCCTGGCTGGAAGAGACGAGTACAGACCGGACAGACCTGTGGCCAGCACCTTTAAAGACACACACACACACACACACACAGATTGACACTTTCTGTACAAGTCAACACATATAAGCACACTCATGACAAAATGTCAACATTCAACCTCCGAGCAGATCGTTAGCGACTCAGTTTAGAACAAAGAGAAGTGAGGAGAGATGGTGCTACGTGTCGGCGTCTAGACATCGTATGAGTCAATAAATAGAAATTCTCTATATTAAAATCATCTTATTGACATTTCAGTCACGTGGATTGACATGAAAAAGCAGCTCTGTCCATTTTACCAATGAGAACTCTGATGGGAAATTTAAACTTTACGCTGATGATACTGTGATGATACAACGCATGATCCTGTGGCAGCTTCAGAGCTCAGTGAAGTCTGTCATGAACCCCCCCCCCCCACACACACACACACACACACACACACCACACACACACACACACACACACACACACACACACACACACACACACACACACACACACACACACGAGAAGAATACTCAAGTGTGTTCAGAGTAATTTCGGAAGAAAACTTGTATTTTCCCCATGTGCAATGGAGTCAGAGTGTTTTGTTTTCAAGGAAGTTGGACTTATTTCAGAAACTTCTATCTTGTTAGCCATTGTCATTTTTTTTTTTTACATTAACTTTTGAAAGAAAACAAAATCATCATTCTTTTAAACATTTGAGTTGTATTTCCTTCCACTGAAACTCAGGACTTTTCAAAAACTTCTACCTTTCTACCTCTTTTTAAAAAGTTAGTGTTTTTTATTTTTTGCATATTCTTTTTTAAATAAAAAAAAGACTTCAACAATTTTCTGATTAAAAACATTTTTTAAGTTGTATTTCCCCCGTTTCCATGGAACCAAAGCACTTTTCAAAAATGTCTACCTCGCTAGCTATTTTCAAAAAGTTGCATCTTTTTTCTCACATCTGTTTGTTTTTCGTTTTTTTGTTTTTTCACTTTTACCGTTCCATTTTCAGCCAGCCAGCCACTTGTGTCTTATAAACATGTGCAAAGCCCAGTGACAGTTTTCCATTTTCACTTGAAGCTTTTTACAGCTTTTCTAGAGATGTGAAGAGAAGAAAACAGCTCACACATTTAGCAGTGTAGCTCCTGTGTTGTACACATTTGCATTATGATTTTTTTTTTTCTTGTCTGGCATAAAAACCTCCTTTGTAATACGACTGATCGTAGTATTTTCCTCCTAATCAGACCGAGTCGATATAAATAACTGGACAGTGTGTTTTCAGCACTTCAGGGTTGAAGAATAATTACATGTTGATGTTAAACTGGCCGGTTGAGGAAACAGCTGCAGTCTCCAGGTCCAATCATGTGCAGACCTGCTAATCCCTCTGCCTCGCTCTGATTTACTAATCTGCTCTCCACGCCAAGATTGAGGTCGAGGCTGCGGTCACACGGGCTTAGCGCGCACACACACACACACACACACACACACACACACACACATACACACACACACACACACACACACAGGTTGCACGTGTGCTTCGCTGCCTTCCACATTGGCTTCGCCCTCTGCGCTACAGCAGACGGTCACTGGCAGCCATGGATTCAACATGGCCGCCTGCTGACAGCGAAGTGAACATAAAAGTGAGTGTTTGAGAGCGAGCGATCATTTTTACACCTGAATCTGTTATGAATTTACTTTAACTCAAGACAAGACCAAGATGTGAGATGAAATTGAAGTAATGAACTCAGTTTAGGTGAAAACTTTAATCCATCTTCACACATCAATTAAGGGAAAACTTTCTCTATGTAGTCATAGTTCACATTTATTTTTAAGCTGTATTTATTTTAAGGTATTTTAAAGCAGAAACGTTAACATCTGAGGGCATTTTTAAAGAATAAATTGTCATAACTGTGAATTAATATTTTTTTGTTTTGATATTATCTGTAATCTAAATAAGGGGTATTAATTACAATGGGCCTCTTTTGCTTTGAGAACTTCTATTTTTAGAGCATTTTTTCAATTGAAAATATTTCCAGCGGAATGAAAAAGGAAGAGATAAACCAAGAAAAAGTAAAAAAAAAAAAAACATGACAAAAAAATTGACAGAATATATTTACAAAAAATTATCAAGGCAAAAAAAATCTAAGTAAAAGAAAAATTAATAAATAAAAAGTAAAAAATAAGAATAGGTAAGTAAAAATAAATAAATGAAATTAAATAACTACAGGTTAGCTATGTGTTAGTACCTGTCCTTTGCTGGTATGGATGCATCCCCAGTTTCCACTCTGAAGACGCAGCTGAGCTCATTAGGTCATTACATAACTCGTGATAATGGGATTACCGTGCAGAAGGGAGATGGGGGAGCGTCGCTCCAAAACCAACACGCCTCATTCATTAAAATCTGAAAAGGGTCACAAGTCGGCCATCCAAGCATCCTGTTCAGACACGGTACAAACCCCGTAAACTCTCTCAGTCCTCACATACTCAAGGAATAATCTCAACATTTCCCTTCATGCCTGACGGTATGTGGAGATTAACCCGCTTCAGATGAGATTATGAGGGTCTGTGTGGGACAAAGTGATTCAGAAAGACTTCACGGATGTAGAAAACTCAGCAAAACCAGGGCAAGTGAACGCTTCATTGTTAAATGAAAAGATTGTTTTAACAGCAGTTATTTTATCACATCCCAACTCTTGCTGTACTGGTTTGCACTTAGCAAAATCAACTAAGTCTGGTGTTTTGGTAACATTTTGGAAACATGGTTTCAGTATTTGGGTATTTACTTTAACAGATTTAGAATATTTCACAGACTTGAGTTGAAACTGATTTAGGTAAAATCTTGTCAAGGTATTTGATTTGCGATTTTTTTTACTTAAAAACTTTTCAAGTTAAACTGGACTTTCAGGGAGGTTCTTGCTGAAAGTTTTAACATTACCTAAAACTGATTTTATTTAACTGCATTTGTTTTGTATTTTGTATTTGAAGTTTTGAAAAACAAATAAATGAAACACTTATTTGTATTCTGTGTTTACGTGGTTTTTAGTATAACAAAATGGTCATGCAAAGTTGTTTTCATATCAGTATTGATTTCTATATATGTCGTCTATCGGCCATAACCACAATGTTAATGATGAATGTCGTTATCGGTCAAAACTGGAAAAAACATCCAACAGATACTGGCCCAGATCACAACCTTTCTTGAAGCTAATGTGATTTTTCTGTGGAAACAGGGCAAAAAAACTTTCTTTGAACTCTGCTCCTGGTCATGTGCTCTGCGACGACAGTACACTGTTGTTCTGCACGTGCTCAGTAGGTGTGTGTGTGTGTGTGTGTGTGTGTGTGTGTGTGTGTGTCACTCACAGGACAGAAGTACGTGTTCTCGGCGATGTGCTGAGCGACTCGCGGCTCCGAGGCCGACAGCGACATGATGAGCAGCAGAGCATCCCGAGCCTGTTGACCCACCAGACCCTGTCTGAGACACACACACACACACACACACACACACACACACACACACACACACACACACATACATACACACACGCATAATTGTTGTGTACATCTGTGTACCACTGCTTTTGGACGGTGTTTTACTGTCTGACTACTGTGCACTGTCGTGTGTGTTCCTGTGTGTATGCCTCTGCTTGCGTACGTGGATGTGTGTGCATACCTACCTGTGTGTGTACGGGATGAGCAGAGAGAAGAGCAGAAAGTTGGCGGCTCCTTGGTCCTCGCTGGTGTGGAAGAACAGTTCCAGGACCGAGGGGTCTTTGACCAGAGCCACACAGAGCTGGTTCAGCAGGAGGACCAGCTCCGCCTCCACAACGCCGCCGCTGTCTGAGGGCGGGAGAGAGGACGGGGACGACTCACCAACCAGGTAAACGGTTCAACATCTTACTGGTTACACCTGCATGGCGATTAACCGTATTAAACCACCTTGATGTCATTAAACAGCTAAACCGGCTCCGGCACTCCAAGGTGGTCTTTTAAAGTGATTACCAGCTCAGCAAGATGGAGATCCTGATCCATTAAGATGATGAGACCCAATTTGGGTGTCATAAATCGTGGAGAAGGTTCTATTTTATGGGTCAAAGACTACCAGAACCTCTGCTGTGTTGGACTGTTGTGGTGAAGAGGAGCTGAGCTGGAAAGCTAAGCTCTCTGCTTACGGGTTGGTCTCCATCCCCGTCCTCGCTGACCTTCCTTCGGTCATGACCCAAAGAATGAGACTGCGGATACAAGCGACTGAAAGTAGTTTTCTCTGCTGGGTGGGGGGCGTCACTCTTTGTGATGGCTTGGGCATCTAATCAGGGTACTCCCTGGTCTATGAAGACTGGGAGAAGGCTTGTCCAGGACCCTCTGGGAGATAAGGTTTGGTCTGGGAGGAGGCCTTGGGGTCGGTCTGGGATCCTCTGGGAAATCAGATTTCTGGTTTGGTCTTGGAAAGATTTGGAGTCCCACCAGAGGAGCTGGACGTAGATTGAGCTGACAGAGATATCTGGACTTCATTGCTCTTCAAACTACCACCGAGACCTCGTATGAACTAAGATTTGCCTGGTTCAGTTAGTATAATATCGGAGTGCAGCCTCAGTTTGATCACACCTCCTGATCGTGCACGGACTTATGGTGCGTTCACACCAGACGCGTCGCGGGCGTCGTGAGCGGCGCTTTTCTATGCAAAGTCTATGGTGGACGAGCGCTGTGGAGCGGCGGGCAGCGGGCAGCGGGGCGGCGCGTCAGGAGCGTCAGGAGCGTCGACTTTTCAAGCATTTCGAGCGTTTCGAGCTTCTGATGCCCATGACGCGCGTCCCCGACGTCAGGAGCGTTGTGAGCGTGGCTTTTTGAGAGTTGGGAAAACTGAACTTTCGACGTGCTGCTGCTGGGCGTCAACCAATCAGAGATGATACGATCACTACGAGTGATCCGAGCACCGATGCGGGCCAGCCAGTGTTGCCAACTTGACGACTTTCTCGCTAAATCTGGCGACTTTCCAAAGCCTCTTGGCGACTGTTTTTTTTTGTCAAAAGCAACTAGCCACAAATCTAGCGACCTTCTCCGGTGCTCTGGAGACGTGGACGTGACAGGACGTTTTGCTGCTGTCGTCAATGAGCAGCGGGTGCTGCCGTGAGCCCCTCCCCCATCCCATAGCACTCACAAGCGGTCAGTCTAACGCAGCGCCCCCTGCTGCAGTCAGAGCAGAGAGGAGCAGACCAGCCAATAGCGACTTTTCCGATGACAACACGGTCCAGCTTTATTTAACAAATAAAGCCAAGCCACTCTCCTGATGCGATCCGCCATAGCTGGAAACAGAAATCAGCCTCCCGCGCACCAATAAACTGACGCGCGTCAAGAGCGTCGCAAGCGTCGTGAGCTTTGTGACCACCTGGTGTCAAGCGTCGTGCTCGAAGCATCACAAGCGTCAGCTTCGAGGCGTCCCAAGCGTCGGCGACGCCCGCGACGCGTCCGGTGTGAACGCACCATTATGGTCCCCCACTGTATCAGACTCTGTGTGTTCTGCTGGGACGGGTTTGTGGCCGACTCACCGGTTGCCGCCCCGGCGCAGGAGGCGAGCAGCATCATGAGCGGCCGCAGGATGGGTTTATGGTGCAGCAGAGGCTGCCGGGCCTGAGCCAGGAGCATCTGGTACATCCGCAGCTGCTCCAGCTTCATGTCCTCGGTGAACTGCCTCCTCAGGCTCCACAGGAAGAGCCGCTCCATCACGCCCTCCAACACCACGAACTCCAGGATGGGCCCCATCGCTCCACCTGGTGAACGGCCGGCAGTCAGCACCTGCAGCACCTCCAAACACCAACAAGACCCAAACAAAACTCCCACCTTGTCCCGCCTCCTCCTCCATCAGTAAAAAGAGCATGTGCTCCACGTAGTTCTGCACGGCGCTGGCCTCATCGGCCGGAATCGGACCAAGACGCAACGATCCAGAGCCACCACTGCCGCCGCCGTGACCGGAGAGGAAGCTCAAGGCACCAGAGCTGCCCCGACCCGGCTCGTGTTTCTCCAGGATCTTCACCACCTGCGAGGAGGTTAACATCGACGACGCCCGGAGCTTAAACTCATTCTAATTTTAAACAATCATCCAAAGACCCAGCAGGAACATCGATAAACATGTTTCTTACGCCGCTTTTACATGTTTTCAGACGACGGGAAAAGTACCCGAGAAAAACCAACTCCCACAGGAACCCCAAGTTCCTGAACTGAACCTGGATCTGACTGTTCCACCAGAGCCCCCCCCCCCCCAAAAAAAAAAAAAAAAACGCTACAAGTAAAGGAAAATCAACTGAATAAATCAAGACTTACAGACATTGATATAAAAACACCAACAACCTCAATGATGATCACAACCTGAGCTGTTGGTTGGTTGGTTGGTTGCCTCCATAATTGAAGAACTGTTTGACTTATTGATTGGTTCATTGGTTGGTTTGTCATTTAACTGATTTGTTGTTTGTTGGTTGGTTGGTTGGTTACCTCCATCGTTGATAAACTTGTTGGTTTCTCGATCGGTAGGTTGGTTTATTGACTGATTGACTGGTTCGTCATTTAACTGTTTGGCTGGCTGGTTGGTTGGTTGATTTTTTGGATGACTGCACAGTCTAAGAGAAAAGACCCAGTTTTTGTATTTTCACATAACTGATTTCTTTCATCCTTTCTTTATGCCATTTGGTTTTGAGCTCCAAAAAGATGTGAAATCATTTTTTTGTGTGTGTATTTCTTTGAATCAGCAAGGACTGATATATAATTACCAGACATTTAAAATACCGCGAATAACAGACTGTTGTCGGAGGGATGAAGAAAACTGAAGAAAGTCAATCACTGTCTGGACTTGCGTTAACCTTTGACCTCTGCTGCTTCAGACAAGGATCTCTCACACACACACACACACACACACATACACGAATGTGCCAATTGCATTTGTACGCACACTCACACACACACTCACAGACAGAGTGTGCGTGGGATTTCTTGGCGGCAGTAGAGAGCGATTTGTACTAAATGGATCTTGTGTTTAAGGGCCAAAGTCTGGGTCAGTAATGCACACTGACACACACACACACACAAAAACACACACACACAATTGCACACTGTGTTGGCCAGCCATTATGAGGGAAAATAGGACACGGCGCAGCGGCTTAGAGTGAGGCGGAGGAGATAAAGGGCCGGCATCCTGAAAGGGAAGTGGGCCTGTGGATGGCTTTATTGGAGGGGGGTGGGGGTGTGTGTGGGTGGGGGTGGTGGGGCTCACCTGAGCCCAGTGGTTCTTGAACACGATCATACACGTCTCCGGGTCCACGCCTCTCAACGTGAGAGACTTCCTCCGGATGCCCCCGAGAACCACCGAGGCCATCATGGTGACTTTTGACGGAGCCGCCGGGCGGCTACAGCATGTCCCGGCTGACGTGGGCACCGGTGGAGGGTGGGGGGGGTTCACCACCCGCCTCCCTCCGCCCAGGATCAGGCTCTGTCCCTGGGCTCGCCGAGCGGCCGCTCCCCTGCAGACGGCGGACAGGAAGACAGAGCAAAAGTTTAACGGCGGTTCCTCTGAGAACTCATCACCAGTAGCTCCAACCGTTTTACCTCATTCGCACCCGAACAGGAAACATTTACACAACTGTTACTCAAAGAGAAAATAACATCGTCTCCTTCAGTGGATTTACAATGATGAATCTATTTTTGTGGTGTCATAATTTATTCTGCTGTTACTGAGAGAGAACATCTGTAGCTGTCTGTCTGAGGTCAGGAGAGGAAACGAGGCGACGCGAGCGGCGGGCAGGAAAGCCGACGACACGTCCGGCTCCCGCCCAGGGCGTTCCGGGAAATGCCAGGAATTCCCAGAGAGCTGTCCAAGAGTCCAGGAAGCCCTGGGACGGCGGTCCTACCTCTGTGCCGCCGCCGAGGCGTCATGGACGGGCCGCCTCCGCCGGCCGCCGGCCCCGGACCTGCAACACAACGTCGAGACTTAGAGGTGACAGTCGCCGTAGTAACAATCTGTCCATATGAATGTATAACGGCTGGTGGGATTAAAATGCTGATGGTAAGTTTAAAACAAGCACATTTTCTGAATCGCGTACCTGAACCTCTGACACACACACACACACATAAACAAATCCTTCCTTCCTTCACCATCTGGGCCTGTAATCTTTGTGTGTGTGTGTGTGTGTGTGTGTGTGTGTGTGTGTGTGTGTGTGTGTCTGTGTGTGTGCAGGATTTCCTCTTCAGATAAAGAACTCGTCGTTATCGAGTGTTTTCATCTCTGCGTAGAGTTTTCCGGTGGTTTTATTTTTATTTTGCTCTGCAGGGCAGCATGAAGTCTGCTCCACAGCGCTCAGAACAGTTTGGGGGGGGGGTTCAGATTTCCGGGGGAGCGCTGGATTCCTACGGAGCGTCGTCCCGGTAATAGATGGACGAATGTGTGCACTTAGAGAGAGAGGAAAATACGAGACGTAATCTGGAGATGAGACGGGGATGTTTAATCCCAATCCAGCAAACCCTGGGAGTGTCAGACAGTCACATGCCATCACACGAACCAGGGATTAAACACACACACACACACACACAGACTGACCTCAAGCATTTTTTTTTTTTTTTTTTTTGTTATTATTATTATTCTGACCTGATTTTATGCCATGGCCATGTTTCTGATCCATTTAGCTGATTGCTGTTAAGAGTGGAAGGGAAACAGCAGTTGGACATGTGGAGTCCACACTGTCACATGCAGATGTTTGGGTTTTTTCCTCTAATGAGACATCTGGAGAAAGTAAATACGGAAACAAAGACGCCAGAAAATAGAAGGTTATGAGTAAAAAAATATGTTTTTTTAATGGCAATTTGAATGGGAAGGATTTCAAGTGAAAATGTAAAACTTTCATTGCATTTTGGAGCTCTGTTCACACCACAACAATGCTCGGAGCCACTGAAGACGCAATTTTTTTAAAACACTCTGTCGCCATGAAATCAGGGGAAAAATAACGGGGCTGTTCTGCATATTGATGGGTTTATAGCTGACAGTCACCAAACATCCAGGTCAAAGCAGACGTCACACGTCACAAATTCAGAAGATCAGTGAGGTGGCTGATGTTTGAAGTTCATCCATTTTAAATATTAAAAACATTTCTTCACATTTTTACTGGACAATTACAGCGAAGAATCAGATATTGTCAAGTACAGGAAGATTCTAAGACATTTAACATTTTCATGACTTTATGCAAAAGTTTGGTGGAAATGTAAAATGTGAAATACAAGGAAGCTTAAGTGGTTGAATTGAATTCAGAAAGTTTTATTCGTATTTATTTTATTCTGCAAAACGGTTCATGTTTGATATACTTAATCCAGATTATTTCCCCTGATATTGATTGATCTTTTCATCTTATTTTTGAGTTTGTTGATTTATTCACTTATTTAAACATCTTTCAATATGATGGTTCTCAATGCTGGTTTGACTATTCTACTATCTTCATGGATTTATTAAGTTTCATCTTATATTTATTACACTTTTTTCTTAATTTTCTTAAAGTGGTTACTTAATTTGTAGTCTTTGGAATTTATCAATTTACATTTCATTTCATTTCATTGTATTTTTGATTTTATAGTTTCATATACAGATTTTTTTTCCCCCCTATTCATCATGTATTGTCGTGAGACAGGTTCGTTTTACCCTATTGATGATTTGTTTTTGGAAAAATAATCCTGCTTTTAATCTATATCATGTATTATTATTACTCTTCACTATTGTTGTTATTACTACGTTTGTAATTATTATTTGTTGATAAAAAAATCGATGGGTTTTTTTTATTGTCGTTGTTTACAAGTTTAATTATTTACATTGTGCTGACAGTTTTATCCCTGAAGAGTTTCAATTAAAAAAAAGTGATTTAATTAATTAACCGGTCACATTGGAGCTGCTGTTTCCTGATTTATTTAGCTTGAAATCAGTCAGTGTGTTGGTTCCTCATCCTGTTTGTCTTCTTTCTGTTGTGTTGTTTTGGTTTATTTCTACCGGACTCTTCACACAGCTCGGTGTTCAGAATTAAAAACCTCACAACTCAATTATTTGACTTTCCCCTGACCGACAGACGTCTCTTACCTCCTCCGTCTCCGCTTCTGTCGGTTTTTAACTCCAGGAAGTGAAGGAAAGTGTAGAAAATGTGCGTTAACCTCCTGTTTGTGATTGTTTCTGCTGCGTCTCTCGGGCTTTAAGCCGCTCAGCTGTCAATCATCCGGCCGCCGGGCTCGAGGTGGAGCGAAGCCCCGCCCACTGAGCCACCAGGCCACGCCCCCAGCGAACTAAAACATGTTTGACTTGACATAAATATCATATCTACTGCTGATTTTATTATTTGTACATATTTATCGGTTGTTTTGAAACACTTATCCAGCTTAATATTAATTTTTACCCTGAAAACTAGAATGTGTTTGTTTCTTGGCTGGATTTGACATTTTATGATGGATGCAATATTTTCAATCTTTAAATATTTAAACATTTAAAAGTACACAGAGGAACAGGTTTCATTGTACATAATGCTTTTATTATTTATTTATCACTATTTTAAAGTCAAAACTAAAAACATCACATTGAATGTAAATGATATTTATCCCATAATATTAATGATGACGATGAACAATGCCACAGTGGTTTTATGAATGGCGGCAGCGTTGTTCATCACCATGGTAACGCAGGACGTAGAACAACAGACACAACAACGCTGGAGTGAAAACGAGATCCCCAGAGAAAAACAAAATTCTTATTATTATCATATGAATGAATTAGATTAAAATAGTAATTAAAGTAATAAACAAATTAATGAATTTAGAAAAAATGTAGAAGTCCTTCTGCCTGAGAGAAAAAGAAGTCATTGCTGCCCTCTGGCGGACAAACGTCAGAACTGCAATATTTAACTTTAAAAAATAACTACAGACCTGATGAGATAAAAGTCTTAAAAATTTGTTATTTTGGAGATTCAATAAATTCTGGATGTGCAGATCTATTTGTAACCTGCAGGTGGCGCCATCACATACCAGTGGGTGTTGGAAGGTGGACGCTCTCCAGTTGAACTCAGTGTAACTTGTTCCTTGGTAGCTCCACCTGAGTGAATGAAGTAAAGGAAACATCAGGAAGTTCCAGTGGAGCTGCTCTCCTTCAGCGAGCTGAGAGACTGCAGTGTTCGCAGCTTTTCTCCAGATATGAGGAGGAGAACCCGGAAGATGAACAGGACACAACCTGTGTGTGTGTGTTTTCAGCTTTTGTGAAGAGAAGAGATGAGAAAGGTGTGCTTGAGAGACTGCTTGAGAGTGAATCAGTGTGACAGAATCTGGACAGACACACAAAAACTACACAGACACAAACAAACCAAAACGCAGAACGTGCAAACACAATTAACACAGACGCAAAACACACACAAGCATGCACACACATACAAATGCACAGATACTGTGCACACGAAAGACACAAAACTTTCATAAAGAAATAAAAAGATGCACACACAAACATGTACACAAAATATTCAACACTCCAAACATACACATGAATCTACGGTGGCCACCGTATGAATCCACACATACACAAACAAAACCCAAACACACACACACAAAGGTCTCTGTGTTGTTGTAATTTGCATGTAAAATATTTCTATCTGCATTTCCATGAATGGTTTGTGTTTTCTCTGTGTTACTTCTTTTGCTTTTTTTATAGTAACTTGGTTCCACGATAGTTTGATTTCTTCCCAGAGGCCGTTCTCACACTCTTGTCATAATTTTACATGTATTATGTGAATTTTTGTCTGTAAGACTTTGTTATAGTTTTTTTTTTTTTTTGCTCTTGCAGAATCATTGAGACGCTTCCTGCCTCACAGGGAGAAAATGTATGAAAGAGTGTCTGTAGAAGCTTTTCTTTGTTTGCGCTGACTTCAAATGTTCTCACTGTAATTTTTTGTGTGATATTATAGAGCTTCTTTGTTTTTCAGTGCTTGTTGTCATTTTATGTGTGCTTATGCGTGTGTGTTGTAATTTCTTTGTGTTTGTAAGACCTTTAAGCTTGTTTGTAGTGGTGTTTGCGTGTGTCCAGTGTATGTGGCAGTTTTTGTATCTTTGCAGTAATTCTATTTGCGGTATTTGAGTGTTCCTAGTTTCTAGCAGTTTTAAACACAGTGGTTTTTGTGTTTTTAAAATGTGTGGGTTTGCAGTTGTTGGAGCTCCACCCGGTTCTTTGATTCTATACTTGGTATGTAAAATGCCAAAAGTATCTCCAGATGTAATGTTCAGCGCTGGACCTTACAGGGAGAAAAACACAGTTTTCGCCCCGAAATGATCCTGATCGTTCAGGAAACAGAGCTTTTATCCCGTGATCTGCCCTGACAGACAGGTTGCACTTTGCTTGCAACTGGACAGTTTGGTGTTGATGTCAGCTGTCAGCCAAGAGCTGACATCCTTATCAAGTTTGGAACACTAGTGTGTGAGTGTTGGTATCTCCCGAACATGTGGGTATGTTTACACTTTTAGCAGAACATCTTATAAACTTGGTGCACTTGTCTCAGGAACAAGTGTCTCAGTGACCTGATGTTCAGTTAATGTAGCTGTTTCATGACAGTAGTGATAATTAAAGTATCTGTGCAACACAGTAGTTTGAAATTAACCTTATTGTATTTTTTCTGTTTTCAGAAATTTGACAGTAGTTTTACAGGTGTCTGTATGTGGCTGTGCTCCTAAACTTTAGTCCTTTTTTCATTGTTTGTTTGGATTACACTCCATTAATACATTAATCATGAGGGCTTTTTTATTTTAATACTTTTTGGGGATTTTAGTTTCATCTGGTTTGGTGTTAAAATGAGTTTCCAAAATGTTGTCTGACTTTCAGCTTGTTGAAAGTAGTTTTTGTTGTTGATTGCAGTTTTATATGAGTTTCTCATGGTTTAACACAATAGTTTGTGTCTTCTCGTAATTTCCGTGTTTGTAATAGTTAGAAATTGATCTTGTTTTTAGTTTTTTTGTGTTAAATTTGTCACGACTTTGTCATTTTTTCCATGTTTGCTGTAATCTCTTATCAGTGGAGAACATAAAGAACACGGAGGCGTGTCTCCGGTCGTTTCCCTTTAAAGTTTGTTTTTATGGCCTGAACTAAAAGTTGTATATTCAATCATCTCGTGACGTCACACCGCCGGAGCGCGTGCGGCTCCGCGTGAAGAAGAGGAGGAAGAGGAGGGGGAGGAGGAAGAGGAGGAAGAGGAGGAAGGGGGTAAACAGGGAAGCCAGCGGAGAGAAACCAGCTCTGCCTCCGAAGCTGCAGCGGCTCTGCCCGGGTGGTGAAGCCGTCCTGCGGGCCACCGGGCCGGGCTGAGGCGTCCGAGCGGGACCCGGTGAGAGACCCGGCGGCGGGGGGAAAGTTGACGGCGCTTCTTCTCAACTTGTCCCGAGTTTGGTGCAGCTCGCGGCGGCTGGTGGTAACGAGACACACCGGTTGAGGGAGAACGGGAATTAACGAGCAGCGGCAGCGCGTCCAGAGCGGATCGTTCCGCTGGGAATTGAAGATTATTCCTCTGGGAATAAAAGAGTATTCCTCTGGGAATTTAAAGTCCGTCTGCGGGGAATAAAAGACGAGGCACGCGCAGAAATGGCCGAGGCGCGGACCGAGGAAGAGGAGGAAAACATGAGGAGGGAGAGCCGGGAACAAGTGGTCCGACGGCAGCCCTGCACCTCCGGAGGTAAAACAACAACAACAATAACAACAACAACCAAAATAACCACAACAACAAGCCCTTTAACTCATCGAGACCCAGCTGGAGGGAAGCACGAGCTGCCCGGGTCAGAGGGCACGGCCTGTCTCTGCTGCTCCTAATGTGTGTGTGTGCTGCAGTTTTTGTGTTTGTTGTGTTTTCAGTTGTTTTTCGTAGTTTGTGTGTAGTTTGTAGTTGTGTGTGTGTGTGTGTGTGTGTGTGAGTGAGTGTGTGTGTTGTATTTTGTAGTATTTTTGCTTGTGTTATAGTTTTTATACGTGTATGTTGTAGTTTGTAGTAGTTTTCATGTGTGTGCTGTAGTTTTAGTCTGTAGTATGTTTTTACTTATTGTACTTTGTGTGTGCGCGTTCTAGTTTTTATACTTGTATGTCGTAGTTTGTAGTAGTTTTCATGTGTGTGCATTAGATGTACTTTGTAGTATGTTTTTACTTGTAGTTTGTGTGTTTGTGTATGTGTGTTGTAGTTTTTAATAGTTTTGTGTGTGTGTTGACTCTAGTAGTTTATATGTGTGCATGCTGTAGTTTTTGTGTGTGTAGTATGTTTTTGGTTGTTTTTGTAGTTTGTATGTGTGTGTGGGTTGGTGTAGTTTGTAGTAATTCTTATATGTGCGTTCTGTAGTTTTTGTGTTTGTAATATGTATGTTTGTTGTAGTTTTTGTGTGTGCTTGTTACAGTTTCTGAAGAAGTGAGTCAGAGCTTTTTAAAAAAAGTTGAGTTTTACACTTTCTCACAGAGATGAAATCAGAATATTTTCAAAAAGTAAATTGTTTCCCTTGTTTCCACACAGACAGCAGCATCTTTCTAAAAAAGTTGCATTTCCCCGTTTCCATGGAGACGGACTCAGAGTTTTCTACTATGGGTTATGACACTTTGGAGGCCGCCATTGTTGTTCGTGTCCATCTTCTCGTTTCAGTTGTTTTACATGTTGTTATTCGTGTTTGTGTGCGTTGTTGTCATTGTTTGAATGGATTTTCAGTTTTCCTGCTTGTTTCAGCGGCAAGGTTGAGACACTGACATGGAGCTGTGGTGCGTTTCAGTGCAGCCTGAAACGCATCTTTATGAATTTGGGCGTCGCCCCCTTGAAACCAAAGCTGAATCAACATGTCGCATTTGGGTCAAAGTTCAGGCCCGCAGCAGCGTCTGCAGCCACCGCGGGGGCACACAGGTTATAATTTAACGTGTCTGGACTGTTTGAGGCTATTTTCAGAGAGTTTGTAACCTCAAGCAAAAACACGCCATTAGAGGTAATGATACGCCGCGTTACCGCCTGTTTTTCTGTGGTTTTACAGCCATGACTGGTTAATTTAGCCTAAAAGCTGCTCTAATAGCTTCATTTACTGCCTGTGTGTGTAACAGTGACTTTGAGAAAATATTGAGGGAGATAAAGACAATAAAAATATAAATTTTAATGCAAATTTAACTTGACTTCATGACCCCATTTTACACGACAGCATCTGAAGTGAAAACGCCGATTTTGCATTTCAGTTTGAGAAAGTGGAAATGCTTTTCAGACCGTGACGATAAGGGGTTTAAGGATTGTCGTCAAACCTGTTTAGAAAGTCGTCGGAGCGGAGACGGCGTCTCGACCCAGTTTACAGCCCGTCTCCAAACAACTGGAAATGTTCCAAAAGTTGTTCCAGCTTGAAGCTTTCTTTAACCAAAATGTAACAATAAAAAAAAATTATAAAACTGCACTGAAATCAATATGAACACACAGCGGAATGCAGCATCCTGCTAAATCTGGAGTTGGACTAAAGTTATCAGTGTTTAAAAAAAGAGAAACCAGTCCGGAGAAGGAAACGGGTCAGAGAGCCAGAAAAACTCAGACCATAAACAGATCAGAAACCAGTGAAACTTGTCAGGAATGACCACAAAACTTTTGAAATTGTTTCTAAACCGGGAAAAGATTGGAAATGTGATCAAACTGAGACCAGAATCCAGTCTGAACCAAGTCCAGACTACGGCCATAAAAATAAGTAACTCTGGGGCTCCGTCTCCCTGTAGACTCGCGGTGTTGAATATCATCGTTTGTTTGATGCATCGTGATGCAGCTACAGAACAAAATCAATTATAATGCAATAATGTTTCTTTATGTTTGTCAATTCTAAACCATACTGATTCCATTTTAGATTTTTATTGACATAAATACACTTGTTGTCATTTTCTAAATTTAAAAGAGTTCATATTTTCCTCACTGCTTGCATTCATTAAAGGAAAAGTAGTCGCGTGCAGGAAGAAAAACGGAGATGTAACAGAGTTATGCATCGCGGAAACGAATCGTTGACAAGATGATCAATATGGAGGCCAGTGCCAAGATGCTCAGCCCTGTTGGAGACGAGGGAAACTCTGCTTCCTGGACCTGGTTCTCTGATACTCTGCTCCTGGTCGTCCTATATGTCTGTGATTTAGGATGTAGGTTTAGATTTAGGATTCAATAGGAAAACTGCATCCTTATCTAGTGTTTGTGAAATTGCTGTTTTCAATACGACATATAAACGGGGCCAAGAACTAACTAAAACCAGACAGAAACATGTTCAACATAATTTAAAAACTAGTTTGAAACCCACTGAAAATGTGAAACCAATCTACAGTCTATCTAGAAATAGTCAGAAACCAATGAGAAATGTTCCTCAACCTCTAACAAAGACAGAAACCTGAATAAACTGGTTCTGAAAAATCATTTAAAAACCAACATAAAACATTCATGTCTTAAATATGATGTGGAACAGAACTGACTAAGAAGTCCATTTTTCTTTTATTTTGTATATTTTGCCCTCAGAGGTCCAGCTGATGTCAGATCAGAGCGTCTCTCTGTCCTGTAGCTGCTGGAGCAGCAGGAAACCAGCTGAAGCTGAGAGAAATGCGTCTGTGCCACCGTCTGCTATTGTGCAGTCGAACTCAAACGCTTGATTCTGAATGACGTCATTTGTCTTGCAGCCTCAGTGAAAGAATTTTAGTTGTGAAATGTTTTGTTCACGTCAGGCGTTTGGCGGCAGCGTTGGGATTGTCAGAAATGTCTGTTCGGCCTGCAGCGCTCTGGGACTCTGCTCTGGAACTCAACCTGTTCCTCATTTTTCACACTGCTGAAGTCGGTTCTTCTGCTTCATCAAAACCTGTTTGTTTTGATTCTCGAGGAAGATGTTTCAGGACATTTTTCAAGTAAAAACACGTTGTTTCTGCATTTTTGAGTCGGAAAAAGTTTCACGTTTCCACGGCAACATTTTGAAAACAATGTTTCCATGGAAACAGTATAGTTTTGTTGTCACTACCTGGTGCTGCAGCGACGTGCTGCACACACACGTGCTGCAGAGAGCAATACACTCTCAACATGAACAGTGTGGTGTGCATGTGCAGTTGCGCTAGAGTTTCCAGAAAGTGTCATTTTTGCTTGTCTACATGAAGTGTTTCCAAAAAAAAATTCCACCTTAAAGGTGCATTTTAGTGTTCACCTAAAATCCAACAAAGGTTTTGCGTTTTCACTTGAAATCTGTGTCAGCGGGCCTTAAAAGAAGACATTTTTGCAGGAAGTCTGCTCAGAAAGAGCCAGGAATTGAAGCTGTACCAGTGAGGTAAAGGAAGGGAGAAACCAGGTTTGAGTGTCCTTGTTAATAAAAGTTTATAAGTCAAAAAATATATGAATAATATATATAAATATATATATATAAAAAATAGCCTCTTCCACAGATGGGTTGGGGGAAAAAAACAGTATAAAAGCCATAAAGTCCAGTTTTTGTACCATGTTGGGGCATCAATCAGACCAAAACACCGTCGAAAAGTCGATGAAAAACCAGTGCAGAAGTTTAAAAAGACAAGTCAGAAAGCAGTTTAAAGATCATTCCAGAAGTTTGCAGAGAAGTTTGCAAACTGTTTGAAGAGCGGCTGGGAAACCAGCTGGAAACCAGCTGAAGATCCACTGAGTTCGGTCGTAACTGAACTAACCAGTCACCAGTTCAGAGCCGTCTGGAAACCAGCTGATCTCTGACAGCAGGAACAAACCAAAACAACAGCATCAATGAGCCGAGCCGATGTGAGACTGAATGGTCTGAACCGGTCTGTTAGTTCAAACTATCCCAAACGTCTCCCCCTACCCTCTGACCCCTGATCTCTGACCTCCTCCTGATGGAGCTTGGTGCTGAGTCAGCGTTTGAAGCCTGCGGCTCAAACATCTGGAAGCGTTCACGCTCCGGCAGCAGGAGCGCGCCGGCCAATCACGGCCCTGCTTCCTGGGAGCTCTCTGCCAATGGCGCGGCCGGCCAGGGCAGGAGTGGGCGGGGCTAGTGGAAAGTTTTAGAGACAGAGGAGAGGAGAGGAAGAAGAAGAAAGGGGAGAAATACAAAGTTGGGGATTCAGCAGGAAAATAAGCGGCAGGAGGATTTTATCAGATCTCCAGGTGAGTTTTTCAGTCCGAGGAATCGAGGGAAAGAGACGACCGCCTCTTCTCCTTTCCCCTCCGGCTTTTTAGTTTTTTCTGCTGAGCTTTTAAAGGTTATGACAGGAAGTCCACGTTGGTCTCTTCACCTTCACTCCTCAGTTTCCTCTTCCCTTCCTCATCCAGATGCTGCGTTTCCATTAACAGACATTCATTTGTAGGGAGAAGAAGACAAGAAATAGCAAAAGATCTCAGTCAACAGAACGGAAGGATTGTTTGTGTCCTGTCTTGCTGATGTTTGGAGGTGTTGGAGTGTGTTTCCACCTCGTACAGACTCTCCTCGCAGCTCCTGACCAGAGTTTCTTCTTCTGTCTCCTCTCAGGTCGGCCCGACAGGCGTAAACCGGAACATCGCCACAGGTAGGAGAGCTTCCTCCTCTGCTGTCTGACCGGGATCCAGTCAGCCCCGCCTTTAGAGCGGGGGTCCCCAACCGCCGGGCCGCGGACCCGCACCGGGCCGCAATGAGAGAATAACGTTTTAATTTGAAAGTGTGCATTTAATTTTCCATGAGTCTGAATTGAGTTCTGTTTTGAAAAGTGCTTCACTTCCACCAGAGCTGATTTTGTGTACTTTATTGTCATTTTTTATTGATTTATTTTTCTCATGCATCGTTAAACCCTAATTGCAGCCTTTTTATACACCGTTCTGTTGGTCCGCGAAGAAGCAACTGAGTCTGTCGCCATGGAAACGGGGAGGAAAACGCAATTGCTCTGATCCACTGCTACTCTTCCTGCACGCCGCAGCAGACAGTTCTGCACATGCTCAGTGGATGGACTGTAAGAATAAAGTTCTAGAGAGCACAATGACTCCCAGTCCAGGTTCTCCTGGTCCTGGTTCTGGTCTCAGTCCAGGTTCTCCTGGTCTTGGTAGTTTCAAAGTAGACAGTGTATTGTTCTAATGTGGAGCATCCTAAAAGTTACGTTGTTTTCATAACGTTGTCATGTAAACGCAAATCTTTTCTTAAATGAAAACGCAAAAACCGATGCGTTTTCACTAGAAACGCTGTCTTTACCTGACCGCTCAAAGCTTCAAGGAGAAGCTGGTTTTTGCTCCTGAGCGGAGTGGATTTCTCTGTGGCAGACTTTTCCTCCCCTTCAGTTGTGACACACTCCTGAAAGTATTTTGGCTGTTTTGTGGCTGGCATGGCAACCAGCTGGAGAAGTCGCAGGGTTTAACAGGCGTGTGTGTGTGTGTGTGTGTGTGTTGTTGGGGAGGTGGAGCTTTGGAGTCTTTGGATCACCTAATGGTCTGCAGCTAGAGAATTAGAGTTTCTGGGACGCGGTCAACAAAGGAAAACAGCAGATTGTTCATATTAGCGTCTGCAGAAGAGACAGTGGGGTCTTTGTTCATCCTGTTATGAGGAAAACACCTAATCGTGCTGCTTTTAGGAGATTTCCTCACGCCACATCAAAGCTCTGAACGCACACTGTGTTATTCATCCGAAGCAATGCAACCTTGGTTTGTGTTGCTTTGTATCAGTCAGAGGTAGAAACAGAAAGTCCTCTGAGGAGATAAAGTGATCAGACCATCGATCAAGTATTAGAAATCAGTCCCTCAGCTCGGCCGTGCTTTGTTAGAGGAAGGTTATTTTAAAACTTAGTTGCACCAAATCAACATATTAGATGTATCTACCTTTATATTACAGTTTTGGACTGAAGGAAGAGACTTTCTGCAGAAAAGAAGAGACGAAAAGCAGATAAAAGGTTGGAAATGCAAAAAAAAGAACAAATTTCCAAAACGCAAATATGTGTTTTCACTTGAGCTGTTGTCATGGAAACGGGCCATCGTGCTGGACGTAACGTCTACCTTCTTTCGTCCAGTCTCACCTGCCGTGTTTTACAAGCTTTCCCTGGTGGAGACAGAAACGTTCAGAGAGCTGCAGGTCAGAACATGAAGTTTAGAGCGGATCGCTCTGCTCTGGCTCCTCGCTGGTCTTCCTCCTGGTAGAAGCAGGCCTGAGTGATTTTCCAGCGGTGTCAGGGGTGAGTCATGAGCGTCTGTTCCCGGTTAGCAGCTCGGTGGTAAAAGGAGAGCAGAGAACCGAGTCCAGGACAAAGACTGGAGGGGATGAGACTCCCTGGAAGACGAGAGTCTGACCTCCTGTTGTCTGGGAGAGTCTGTTGGACCAGAGCCGGCAGAGCTCCAGCGTCGTTTTAGACTCAAACTGTTACAAAAACTAAGACTTTGTGACTTTTTTGGCCTGAGAAACCTGAGAGTGAACAACAGAGAAGTTAGTCAAACTGTTAAACTGAGGAGATTTTTTTTTTAAGTTGTTTGTAATCAAGAAGGTGGAAAATGTGACTTCTTTGCAAGCAGAATGTTTATATTGGTCCTGAAAATGTCTTGGAGAAACTTTGTGATTAGCTGCCGCGATGCCAGAGCAACAACACAAATGTTTTTATTTTGTGCCGTGGCTTTGAGTTGGATTTGGATTTGTCTTTGTTTTGTAGTGTAGCTTTACCATCTCTGATTTTTTTTTTGTTTGTTTTTTGAGTATTTGGTCAAGCTTTTTTCTATTTGAGTTGTAGCTTTTGTCTTAATGCTGTAGTATTTGAGTTTTTGTTCTATTTAGGGGTGAACGATTAAGGGAAATATCTAACTGCGGTTTTTCTGGCAGATATTTCATATTTTGATGAGATATGATACTTTCTTCACATCAGGCTTCAGTGCCATGTTCAACACATACAGTAATTAAAATGTGACAGAAATTTACACCAAAACATTAAATGCTCTTTATTCTCAGTTGAGTCTCACCGACCACCCTGCTGCCCCGCCTCCCACCTGTTCCAAGTCTGTTGACCTTAGGCTAAGCCCCGCCCCTAAATGCAAACAAACCAATAGCATTCAAGTACCAACTGCCTGGAAACGCCCACTCTGACCTCTTTTGGTTTGGAATTTTTCCCAGAGTTTAAGCATGTTATTTTTGTAATTAAATGTTGAAATTTTGTTTCTTGTGTTTTTCTTGTATTTTTTTGCGTTAAGTTGAGGTTTAATAGGCTTCATTTGTACATTTACAACATTATTGTGTGTAACCAAACTGAACAGTTAGCCAACTCAAAAGATAGCTTTCTTGAATTACAAATATGAATTTATTCACTATCTGTACTTTATAGTGCGTGAAGATAACAGTACAAGCTAACAAGCACATTGAGCAACTTTTAGTTTGATATTTGTATTTTTATTAAAAGTTTTTAGGCTGCGTATTCGAAAAAAACACGATTGATTTAACTCTGAGAGACACATTAACTTTATGTAAGCCTGAGCTCTTTCTACTTCTCTGCGCTTTTTCAGCACTGAGTCGAGTTTCCTCAACATTTTAACAGTGACTCACTGCACCATCTGGTGGTGGAACGTGGTATTGCAGAAATCATCCCTGTAGATAGTTGATTCACTTCTGTAGATTTTTCTGTTCATCTTTGCTAATTATAAGTTGTAAGCAAAATATGTGGCAGCCTCTACTTTTTACAGACTAAATGACTAGTTGTTGATTAAGAAAATGCCAGTTTTAGGTACTTTTTTTGCAAAAAGTATCCTTTGCGATTGGAGAGAAATGAGTGCGATTGAGCTGTTGTTTTGTTTTTGTGTCTCTGCAGCCAGGGCCCGCTGTCGTCCATCAGGGCCGTCATCAAGAGGAGTGAGTGTCTTTTCATCTTTCATCAGGAAAATACAAATTCTCTAAATCTGATTATAGCGGGAAATTTTTGTACCTATATTCTTTTTAGTTCAAATGCCACTTCGAATATCATGAAAAGTACAAAAATCTTCATTTTTACTGCTCAGTCAGCCTGTCAGGCTTAATCAGGGGATTATTGCATTGTTTTTGGGTTTGGGTTTCTGTGTAAATTTGTGTTTACATCCAGGTCAAACTGGTTGCCTGACGTTATGAACAAAGTATCTCATTGTCATTTCTATGTTTTAAACTGCTGCTTCGTGCCTCCTTGTGACTTCTGCATTCCCGTCTTCAGCCTCCACCAGGACCACCTCCCTCTCCGAGACCTCCAGAGAGCGGGAGCGGGACCGAGACCGGGACCGGGAGCGAGACAGGAGGTGAGACGGAGTCCGTGTCGGTTTCAGTTTGAATGCTGATGCAGCGCCTGGCCGTGTTTACAGTAAATAAGCTCCATCAGCAGATCGTCTCTCGGCTCCTTCCTGCAGAATTACTGACAAACCGCGCTGTTGTTACCTAACATAACCCTTCAGCACTAACGTTAGCATTTCCTTATCGGGAGCTAATGAGCTCATCGTTGCTATTCCACTGGATTCCGCATTCCTGCAGGTGTCGTGTCATGAACCATCGTCCTCTGGATGGGATCACTGTTAGCATTCGCATTAGATCCTTTGGTGCTCATGATGATTTCATAAATCATTGAGTTCTCCTCACCTTAACTGCTGTTAGCATTAGCTTTAGCATTATCAAAAAAGCTTTGAGCTGCTGTTGTCTGGATCTGTCAGGCATCATCTTAGAGCGACGTAGTTTCATTACTGCTGCAGAGTTTGACTCTAATTTAATCCTCTAGATGTTTGTTTCTCCTTGTGAATAAAGTCGAGTCGAATCATGAAATTGTCAAATTGGAATCGAATTTTGACGTGTTGTTGTTTCATTTCCAGGCGTCCGGAGATCACCATCCTGTCGGCGGAGCCGCTGGCCTCCGCCCCCTGGTTCCCCGGCGCCTCCGGAGGTTTCCCGCCGCCCCCTCCTCCTGCTGCACAGATCTGGGGATCCACGATCCCCCCCGCCATTCAGGTGAGCCGCCAAGGGCCGTCGGCTCTATAAAAATGCGTTTGCGTGGCAGCGCTTTGAAAAGGATGTCCGTTTTCATCGACTCCGAGCACCACAGTCCTGAAAACAGACATCCAAACCACAGTGGAAGTTTCCCTTTTCACTAAAATGTTGTGTAAACAGAGCTTCAGTAAACAAAGTCTGGTTAGTTTAGTTTCGCCTTCAGACGTCTGCATGAAAATGTGGCCGACTGCTGATGCAGGTTCAGATTTTTTTTCCAGAGAAATCTCTCAACAATACAGAGAAACGCCACAAATGAATCAGAAATTGCGTAGAATGATTCCCAGCGGTTACAAAATATCCTCAGTTTCACCGCAGGAAGCCTAAACTGATGGTTTTCCGTCTTCTGGCTTCTTCAGCCGCCTCCTTCCTATGAGGAGGTGATCAGGGAGAAGACTCAGGAGCAGGTCGTCCTCCCGTCTTCCTCGTCCTCCTCCTCATTGTCTTCACTTCCCATCTCGACAACAACCATCGCCACGCAGACGGACACCGGAGCGGCGCCCGGACCGCCGGAGTCTCCAGGTGACGGTAAAACTCCGTGTGGCCGAACGGTGACCTCTCGGGTTCCGATACCTAACGGAGGTCGTTTGTGTTTTCAGTTCGCCGACCCGTCAGACCGCCGCGGCCGCCTCTCCCCTCCCCTCCCAGGTCGTCCCTCGTGGACGACGTCGCCCCCAGCCAGTCGACGCTGCCCCTTCGCCCCGAGCCCGCCTCCGCGTTCGCGCCGTGCTGCGACCTCCTCGGCGACCTCTGCTCACCGTCGACCTCCGCCGACGTGGTGCCGTGTCCGCCGGCCGCTCCGGTTCCGCAAGAGCGCCCCAGGCCCCGCCCCCGCTCTAAGATCGGCGTGCGGCCGATCGGGAGCGAGGTCAAAGTTCAGACTCTGGTGAAGCTGCGAGAAGACGGCTTGGCCACTTTGGCCGCCGCCCAGGCCGCCCGCTCGGGAAGCGACGCCGCCGGCAGAGACTCGAGTCAGGGGACGTACCTCCAGGAGCTGCTGGACGCCTTCGGCGGGGACGACTGGGGCTTCCCCGACCGCCGCAGCGACAGCAGCGACCTCAGCCAATCAGAAAGCGAGGAGGAGGAGGAGGAGGAAGACATGGCGACTCTGAGAGCGAGGATTCAAGCCTTCGAGCAGCAGGTGGCTGATGGGAGCTCTGGGGTCACGGAAGGTCCGCCGAACCCTTCAGCCAAACCCGAACCTCGACCACGCCCCCGTCTCCAGGGGCAACCTTCCAAACCCGCCCCGCCCGTCGTCGCACCCAAACCCAAGAACTTCTCGTCTGGTCCCAAACCGTCCAGCAAGGTATTCTGGGAAGACGCAGCGGCAACAGGAAGTCCTGTGGACCCGGCAGAACCCAACTCTGCAGGAGTCCCGCTGAAGACTGAGACCCCTCCAGCCTCAGAGCCCCCGCCCTGCCGGTCCTCCGCGAAGCCCCCGGTGACCCCCAAACCCCAAACCACCCCGGAGGCGCCCGTCCCTGCACCCAGACCCCCGCCGCCCAAACTCGCCACACCCGTGAGCGACGGCCACCCCCCCTCCAACCCCCGGCCCCCTCCCAGACCGTCCGTCACCCCCAGGGCCAGCCCTGGCGCCTCACCCCAGGACAAGAGTGCCGCAAACGGAGGCGCCACCCCGGCCCTGCCCCCCAGACCCTCGCCGGAGGCCTGCAGCGCCGCCCAGACGGCGCCGACCCGGACAGGAAGCGAGGAGAGCCAGACTGGTGAGTGCCGCTAAGGTTGAAGTGAGATCAGGAGCCTTGAAATCCCACCGCCGGTTTTCAGATGGCGTTCCGAGGTGGAGCTGATTGCGATAATGTGATTTCAGGGAAAGCGGGAAGCGTCCGGCCCGACGTCCCGACCAAGCCGGCCGCGCTGAGCTCGCCGCGCAGATCCAGCGGTAAGAGAGCGGATCTGCACCGACGCCTCCGGACGACGTCTGGGCGGCACAGTGAAGCGTTTGAGGGCTTAAAGACACACATGAGGCTCATTTGTGGAAGAAATATGCAGACATGGAGGGATCTGGTGTGTGTGTGTGTGTGCGTTATGTGTATGTGCACACACTCGCTACTGAAAGAGAGTGTGTGTTGTGTTATGCAATGAGGCTTGTGAAAGAAAAATGCTGTGATTGTGTGAGCAAGAAAAAAGCCTCCACTGTTGTTGAGGGCTTATCGGATCAGAAGTGTGTGTGTGTGTGTGTGTGTGTGTGTCCAGGGCCAGTTCTTAGCTATGATACTGAGACTGACAGTAATGACGATGTTGCTGTTGTTGCGTGTTGGTGCTGATTTCATCATCACCGATTCAACCCTGGCTGAGGCTCACTGATGACTTTCCCTGAAAACAATGAGGTATTCAAGTTTTGTAGACTGTAAGTCGAGGTTTTTTTTCTTTCTTTCTTTTTTTTCAAGCGTTTGAGCAGTGAATAGCGAGTTTTGTACTAAATTATACCGGTTCATACCATGTGGGACCACTAGATGTCACTCCATGACAACAAGTGCTTCAGAAAAGACACTCAGATATTTCACTGATCACACAAGTTCCCAAGAGAAACGCACACAGCCGATTTTAAAGTGAAAACAGAAAGAGAGCATCATGAAGAGTGTGTGAGAAACTTGAGGGAACTGAAGCAAAACAGAGACACTGACGTGATGAAGAAAAACCGAGAAGGCTCGTCAGGAGTCACTTTCAAAGTTCAATAAATGGACAAAGTGAGAAAATATGTCAATGCTTTATTCCTCACCTCCAGCTCCAAATATTGCCCCCAAACCGACTGGAGTTTCATCGACGCCTCCAGAAGATTCTCACCAAGGCTCGGCCAAACCGCCAGGACCGGCCAGAACCCAGCCTTCAGCTCCGGCTCCAGCCTCCAGGAAAGGTCCTGTCGGTCCCACCAGAGCTGAAACCCCCCACGCAGAGAACCCCTCAGACCCCGGTGTCCCTGGACGGTGAGAGAACTCCCTCTAATGTCCAGACTATAGAGCATCTTCCTCCACTGACTGATACAGCTATAGGTGGTAGTATTCACTCCTCTTTGTTCCTGATGGAACATGTCTTCCTTTAAAAAGTCCAATAGTTTGTTTTGTTTTTTCTCTCTCCAGCACATCGAGTGTGAAGCTCCTTCCTCTCCGTCCTCCACCAATCAAGTCCAACCCTGGGCGCCCGCCCCCTCCAGGGTCTAGCTCGGCCTCCTCAGCCAATCAGATCTCACCTTTGTCCAAAACAGTCGACGCCCCGCCCGTCACCCCGGCCTCGTCATCTCCCTCACCTGCGACGGCCGATCAGACGCAGACACAAAAAGCCCCGAAGCGAGGCCCCCCATTGCCGCCCCGCCCCAAACCTGGACACCCGCTCTACAGCAGCTACGTGGTAATGTTTCATCCCGCTGGCCTTTTCCTGGCAGATTCCTCAGGCTGGTGTTGGTGCATTCCTAGGATTGACATCACTTTACTTAAGTTTGAAGTAAATTGAAGATCAGGCTTGAGAAGTGCTGATTCCTGATTCTTGGATGAAAATAATTCTGATTTTATTTTCTGCATCAGAAGCAGGAAGTGCTGATAGTCCTGGACGACCCTAGCCCCGCCCCCTCAGAGCTCGCCCCAGTTGAAGAAAGCCGTCAGAGCGCTGTCACCAACCCATCAGAGTGTCTGCTGGACCTGGACACCCGACCGGAAGCCATCATTGATCCGGACGGCCAGACGAAGGCGGCCTTGGAAGGCCTGTCGGACTCCCAGGTATCCCAGGCATCCCTGCACCAGGCTGTTGGTTTGGATGACTTTCCTCTGAGCACAGTAGTTATCGGGTTGTCTTCTTTAATCTTTCAGTCCATCCTGCCTGTGCGGCCCGTTGAGCAGAAGGAACAGCCGGACCCTCCTCCTGCCAGGTTGGTCCCATGCGAACTCTGTCCAAACCATAAACGGGTTCCAGTTGCTGCAGAGAAAAATACACAACTGTCATTAACAATAACGACTACAGCTGTGGAACACATAGCAGCGGCAACATTATTGAAAAGTAGAATTTTTCCTCACTGAACATGAAGACAGAATTGGATTATTGTCAAAAAGTTGGGTTTTCTACCCACTTCCACCTAGACAGAGCTGTAGCATTTTCAGAAAGTTACATTCCCAGTTACACAGAATCGCAGCGTTTGCAAAAAGTTTAGTTTCTCCTGTTGACACTGAGTCAGAGCATTTTCAGAAAGTTGCATTTCCCCTGTTTACTCTGATTGTTGTTCTTTTGCTGCCTTTTTTCTACTGTGAAGCACTTTGGCCGGCCACTGTATCTTATGATGCATTAAAGTTTTAACTACAGTTCAGAACAGTCAACACTTTATTGCATTGAACCTGTTTTTGTACCTGATTTTCTTTTCAAGCTGTATTCGCCATTTTTTCTGTTTAAACAGTTTTGTGTGCTTTTTTTCTACCATATTTCATTTCTTATGTTAGAAATTGTAGACACTTCACGTTTTTTAAGCTGTTCCGTCATTTTTTTCCCCCCATTTCTTGTGATTTTTGCTATTTTTCCCAATTTTACTTGAACCTTTTTTGAATCTCTTTTGAACCAGGAATGACGAATCATAATTTTAAAATAAGTTCAATGTTTATTAACGTATCATGTGGTGAAGGCTTCATGGAGCCGCTACAGAGGGACTAAAGAGCCACATGTGGCTCCAGAGCCGCAGGTTGAACACCCCTGTGCTACAAAATAAAGCTGACATTGACTGAGTTTCGGTGTTTTCAAAAAGTTGTATCCTGTTTACTCTGACTTGGAGTGTTGTCTAACACTTGTTTATGTGATCATTCAAACGACTCGTCTTCCATTGGCTTGTAAAGTTCCCGTTTCCTGTGAGCGTAGTGCAGCTTCTCTAAATGCCATCTCGCCACGTCATCGTCAAAGAAAACGCTCCGACCCGTTTTTCTGAGCAGCATTCAGACGTCCCTGGTAACTCGCTCTGCTCCCTGCAGCGGCCCCCGATGCGTGGCGGCGTTCGACTACGAGGGGGAGGAGGAGGACGAGCTGACCTTCTCCCAGGGAGACGTCATCGCTCTGCTGGAGCTGCTGGACGGCGACTGGGGGCGGGGCCGGATCCACGGCAGGGAGGGAATATTCCCGCTCGGCTTCACGGAGGTGGTGGAGGCGCTCCCGCAGAGCCGGCCGGACCCGGGCATGGAAAACACAGGTGAGCTCTCAGCCCTTACAGGGGAAGACTGTGGCTTTCCATCAATAAAATGCATCAAATCACATTTGTTTTGGTTATATTTGTCTCAGAATTATTGAAATTAGCGTCTGAAAACCTACAATAACTTGCCGACGATTGAGGCTCTGTTCACACGACGACAAAGTAGCAATAAACAAAGTATCAGATTACCATTATTGACAATTTTTTTCTCTTACAGTTAAACCTTAATGCTACTTTATCAATAAGTTACATTTCAGAGCAATAGAGTGTCAATAAAACACCCTCTTATGGTCCAGCATGCTGACTGCATTGTTTTCAGTGTTTCTATGGTTTCCGTGGAAACAGATGTTTTCAAAACGTCACCGTGTAAATGTGAAACTTGGCAGAGAAACGGCAAAGAAAGCATTTTTCCTTCCTGTCAATGACGTCTGTGTTTCTTCCAGCAGTAATTTACAGCCATTTCCTGCTGATCTCCCTGCTTGGATTTTGGGTTTGACGTTTCTCGTCTCCATTTCCCTCCACAGCTGCGCCCAAGTCCTCACCGGCCTCGGACTCCCAGGTGTGTGTGTAAAAAGAAAAATATTCCACACTGACGTGTTTCAGTGCCGTTTTTCATGTCGTTGACAGATTTTTTTCCATCTCAAAAGTGCCAGGTCACTCCAGGAAGTGACGTGGCGCCAGCGGCGGCGGAGGAGGAGGAGGAGGAGGAATGGGACGAGGCGCTGTTCGACTTCCCCGGTCAGACGGCGGAGGACCTGTCCTTCCAGAAGGGGGCGCTGATCCGGGTGACAGAGCACGTCGACGCCGAGTGGAGGAGGGGCAGAGTGGATGGGAAGGAGGGGCTTTACCCGGCGGCCTTCACCCAGCCCTCCCTGCGTCCGCCGCCGGCGGGTGGAGGATCGGCCAGAGCCGTGTTCGACTTCACGGCTGAGAACCAAGACGAGCTGACTCTCAAGGTCTGTGATTGGCCGATTCTCTCTCTCTCTCTCTCTCGCTCTCTCTCGCTCTCTCTCTCTCTCTCGCTCTCTCCACAACCCTCTGAATTGCTGATCTCCTCTGGACTCATGCCGGAGCTTCGTTCTTACCCGCCTCGGTTCTGTTTCCCCTTGCAGATCGGCGATATCGTGACGCAGGTGGAGTCGGTGGACGAGCAGTGGATTGTGGGAGTCGTGGCCGGGAAGCGAGGGATCGTGCCCAAAAACTACATTTCGCTCCTCTGAGGAGAGCAGCTCGGCGTGGGCTGAAGGAGAAATGCTGGATCCTCATCGGGGGGCGGGGCTTTGACCCGGCGACGCCTCCATCGGTCCAAACAGCTCAGACCCTTTCCAATGACTGATAACTGGAGGAACCTGAAAGACACTACATGTGCTCGATTTCCCTTCATCTGCACTTTCCTCCTCTACTGAACTGTCTTTTTTTAATTCCATTGAAATCTGTCTTTCGCAGATCGGTTTCAGCCCTGAACCAATGAAAACAGTCCAAACTAGCTCTGTATTCACGAGTCGGATCACTACAGCGGAGTTTTGTTGCTTGTTTTTTTAACCCTTCTGTTGTTTTTTTTTTTTTTTTAAGGAATGAAACAACCTTCTTGTTAACCATCGGAGTGTAATTGAGTGAAGTGTTATTTGTCTTTATTATTTTACCAGAAAATCTGCTGACTTTGGTCTAAATTAAAGTTTGAATCGTTTTCATTTTCAGCTCGAAACAGAAGTGTCAAGACAGACAAATCAAACCAGTTCTGCCTTCGTCTCAGTGGATTCAATGTTTTTATTTTCCACAACTTTTCACAATGTTTCAAGATCTTTCTGAAGATTTTTAGGAATTCTCATGGCCCGAGTCGGCCGCTGTAGATTACTGAGTAAACGTGCCAGAGACCGTAAAGACTGAAAGGTGAGTTTCACTGATTAAGAGACTGTTGAGGCGAAGCGACTGGAGCGAACATCTGAAGGTGGGACGAACCACAGCTATGTGTTTTATTAGAGTGTGTGTGTGTTGAGCATTAAAATTGAATGTTTTGTCAAGGAAGGATCGACTTTGTTCTGTCAGAACGCCACCAGAGACACGGCATTGGGATTTTCTGAGGGATACTTTTGTCAGTACCAGCGATGCTTGAAATATTTCACTGTGCCTTCAGAGCAGCTTCCAACACGTGGTGTTCCTCTGAACGGTACGCTGGACTGAGCTGTCTGGGCATCACCGCTCAGTTGCTGTGCCTTACCCAACAAAGAGTATGTGTTTGTCCTAGAGCTTCTCTATACCGCAGTACCTGTTATCACTCAATACTTCTGAATTGGATTACTCAACAATACCTTTACGCCTCCCCACTCTACCTTTTACGTTTCTCTGCTCTACCTTGGCGTTTCCTCAGTCTGTCTTTGCATTTCCTAACTCTACCTTTGCGTTTTCCCGCTCTACCTTTGGGTTTCCCCTTCTCTACCTTTGTTTCGTCTTATCTTTTTCCATTACCACTCTACCTTTCAGTTAATGAGCAGTACACCTGAGAGACCTAAGAAACTTTTTAAACGCTCCGCTTTTGACATCCCCCTCATGAATATGGTGCCACAACTTTCAAAATAACTCAAAAGTAATCACCATGAAAATGTTGCAGGGACTTTTTTCACATCTCTGATAATGGAATTAGCAGCTGTTCATGAAATTAACTTACATTTTGAAGAAATTAAGCTTTTTTTTTTTTACCTAAGTTAGGCTTTTTTTTATTGTCTTAACCACGTCCGTTCTGGAGTGGTCACAGTAATTCCGGCAGTCCAGCCAAGAGAACCTCGCCATCTGTTCATTTCCTCAAATCTGTGATGTTAACTGAACTGTAGTTTGCTGTTCTTTAAGGTGATGAAGTCTAGATGCAGTATTATAGCTCATCTATTCCAGGTCGTCTGCTTATTTCAACATTCTATTAAGACACATGAGAAGATGGAAATCTTGATCATAAGTGAAAAGTTATTTGAGTATCTGACAAACATCTATCAGCATTCAGTGGTCTTTTATTCCTACATTTTTTGCACTTTATAATGTGTCTCGTTGTGCTGTCATTTCAGGCGTCAGCAGGCGGCGCCACGACCGATTCAGACTGTGACGCGTTGAGTGAAAAAAAAAAAAAACACTTTGAACCCGTCCGGCTGGTCTTTGTTCACTTTCAAGTCAGTAGGGGAAATGTGTGTGAGTGTGACAGAAATCCTGGCACCACGCGTTGTTCATGTAACCAAACATTCCTGCTTTTTAATCCAAATAAAACTTTCAGTCTTAATTCCACATTCAGCTTTTATTGTCTTTGCCTCACATTGAACAGCTCAAACTTAATGAGATATTCCAGTTCAAACAGATTAAGCAAACATTACCCACACACAATGAAAACAATTAAATGATGATTCACATACAATGTAAGTAGAGTGTTATAAAACTAAATAAATCAGAAAATAGTGAAAATACTGGTTACAACTTCCCATATTTCTAATCAGTTGTTCTTTAGTATATAGAGATGCCAAAAAGAAAGTTAATTCCTCAAGAGTCATCCCAGTCTTCCATTGAATTTAAATATGATACATATTTAGTAGATTCTCAGATTCTCAATTACACAACTCTGAATCGGTGTCAAGCATGGGATGCTCCAACATGTGTTAGAAGACCCCTGATTATCTCTTCGTGACCCCAGAATCTCATTGACAGAAGTTTTAATGCTCCTCTTTGTTGCCTCTGCAGGTCAGACCTCCCATGATTTCTTATGTTTCCCTCTGTAGTCTGAACTACATGAGAAAATGACACGGGCAGGATTTCAATCAGGATTAGAAGTTCTCTGAACTGGGTTCATTAAACTCAGCAGAGACTCCAGAAGAGCCGAGGAGCCACAGTCCAGCGTGTAGCGGCTGGGTGAAGGTGGTCTGGACTCTGTGGAGGAGAGTCATGGTTTCAGACACGCTGTAGAAGGACAGAATACCTGCCTTGTGATCCAGGTACACTCCCACTCTGGAGGACTGAGGACCTGAGACGGGTCTGCACTGCTTGTTGTACCAAAACATGTAAGAGTTGTTGTCACATTTCAGAGCCCAGGATTTGTCATTAAACCCCAAAATGCATTCGTTTTCACTCCCTGCTCTGCTGATGTTCTTGTATGTGACTGCAATGAAAACTCCTCCCCCTCTCCGCTCCACCTCCCAGTAACTGCGTCCAGTCAGACTCTGTCTGCCCAGGACCTGGTACCAGTAGGTGAACCTGTCGGGATGAGGAACGAAAGCGTCGTCCTGACGCTTGATGGCCACCTTCCTGTTCTCCTTGGAGAGTAACAGACGTCTGTGTGCCGAGTTTGGATCCAGAGTGATCTGCTGTGAATATTTTAAGAATTCTGCTCTGGTCTGTGGCTCTGAAGGCTTCTCTCCGGTGCCTCTTGGTGGAAACCGGTTGTGGTCCTTCTTGTCTTCCAGCTGCTCCAGCTGGACGTCTTTCCTCTTCAGCTCGGTGATCTCCAGCTGCAGTTTCTGCATCTGCTGCTGAAGCAGCTTCACATCGTTCTCCCGCTGCTGGATACTCTGCTGGATGTTTAGTCGATTCGCCTTCAGCTTCTTCTGCTTCTGGCTCCTTTCCGCTGCAGCTGGGACTGTTTCACGGCCTCGGCTTTGGTCCATCATGCAGGTGATCTGGTGAGCTGCTACTGTCGGCTTCAGAGCACAGCTTCAATATTCTGTTTGAAACAAAGAAGACCTTACTGTTACTTTTCATAATGTTGACTGAGAAAACATTGAATCATCAGTTATGTAGTGTGATGATCAGTCGCCCCCTAGTGGCTGTTTGCTCTCTGAATCATGAGTCCTATCAGACAACCCTAACCCTAAGAAACTGATCTTAAAGATAGAAAAAATATAAAACCTAACATAATGTCAGCTGTGTTCAAGAAAAACACCACACCACAAACAGCTGATTTGCTTTTCCTTCTTTTCCTGCACATTTGATCCTCAATTCAGAGGCTGAAAAAACAAGAAATTCAAACCTTCACATTTTACTTTATGCAGATGATTCAACTGTCTATTTTCACAAAACTATAAAATTACCAGCTACAATCTCAAAATAAAGCCAATTTTAATTAAACTGTCTGATGAAAAATACAGTGAAAGGTTAAAGAAACTCCTGTAGCTGTAGCATTCTGAATGTTTATACAAACTCACTCAGCATAACTTTGGCTGGTTGGCTGTCTTTGATGGTATCACGGATATCTCAGCTCAGATCAACACCGAAGAAATTTGCTAAAAAAGATCAAATTTTCTTTGCAATTTTTACAACCTGTTGAGGGTTTGATCAGATTGGAGCCTCTTGGGCCAGTTTTGGCCCACGGGCCTCATGTTTTGACAGTTTGAAGCATCTGAAAAATGTGTCATTTCTGTTATACAAGTTCAAACAACCTGTTTTAAATTCAATAATATTGAATAAATAAGGCTTTTAATTTGATAATCATTATAAGTTATACAAACATTGTTATTGTCCAAACAAGTCAGTGTTTTTATTGGCTCTGAGCTCAAACATGTGGACCTTGATCCAGCTGCAGTCTGGAACTTTGACAGAAGGAGAAGCAGTTAATCCAGAAATAGATTTAATTATTCCTGGAAGCAGTGATGTTTCCTCATTTCTCCATAAAGACTTTTACAGTATCAGTTTAGAAAGGGGAGAAGCACCAGAGTTCGGTTGAGTTTGTGTGATTTACTGATTGAATTTCACACTTTTAGTACTAAAGTGAAACAACAGAGCACTGCTTTGACCATTCTTGTTAAGGTGTCGGTAAGTTAAAGGGGAAGTCTATTGATGGTAATTTCACACAATTTTAGTGATGCTGAGTCACAATGGCATTCTGCGCACAATCAAAGACGAAGGCTGTGGAACTTCCTCATGCCAAACCATGACAAGGAGCGGCCTCAACGCGCACAATCTGCCGCTGACTCTCAAATGTTGAAATTAGGAACTTCTTCCATATAAAAACTAAAAAAATCACACAAAAACCAAGAGTTCCAGTAATATTTAATTTGAGCCTAGTCGAGTTGGAGTTCCACAAGGCTCGATCCGTGGCCCATGACTGTTCAGTATTTGACTCATAAAGAAAATATTGTTTTAGGTGCGTTTGCCTTTTCTGTGCAAACAGCTTGCCAAAATTTCCTGAAACAAAAATGAAAAGAATGATGAGTTTTCACTCGAAACCAAAAATGCAGAAGCTGCTTTTGGAGAACCAAATCATTATTTCCCAGATAAAATTGGATGTCAACATCTGTATCATCAGCATAGAGGCTACTAAAAGCATAAAGACATGAAATGATAGTGAGTCCAGGATGGAACCTTGAGGAACTCCACATGTAGGGTTCAGAACAGACATGGAATTAATGGCTGACACAAAGAATCTTTTATTTGGGTTTAAATCAGTTCATTGTTTTCCAGAGATGCTCAGCTTGTGTGTCATGTGGTGAAGCAGAATATTATGAGCAACAGACTCAAATGCAGCAGAGTCAATCAAAGTCCATTTGAATTCATAAATTCCCTGTGTGGCATCATTCATTTGGAAATGTTTTTTTAAAGAGCAGAGAGAGTGTATTTTTTAGGTTTTACAACAGTCATCTCTGCTCACATTGATGTGATTTTGACCCAAACTGTGCAAGATGTAAGAAAACAAACCTGACTGAAAGGAGTTTTCACACTCCAGGAAGTTGTTGAAGAGTCTTTACTGGAATTTTATTGAGAAGTGGAATGTCTGATGCAGTTATGTAACGACTGATAATTGATTCCTTTTGAGAGGCGGTTATGTAACAGCAGTTTTCAACACATTCATGACAGATTTAATGAGTTCAAGTCAATATCAAAACAATTTAAAAAATGTTGCTCCAGTGAAATGGGACGAGTTACTGTAACACGTAACTATAAAAGTCAAACCCACTAACCTGTGGGCCAAGACTGGATGAACTAATAAACTAGCACTTTTTTTAAAATTTCAAAGTATTTGCATAAGGAAGTATCATTAAAATTGGCTTCATGTTGAGCTTGTTGGAATTTTCTGCTGTAATTGATCAAAGATGTAGACATTGCATAAAGAAAAACCTGAAAATTTAAATTTGAAGGTGATTATTACACTATTTTTGTGACTAAGACGAACTTGAGATGTATATTGGAGCAGCGTATCACCGTTAGTAATGGAAGAGACTCTCAATCGTATGCTGTAAATGCAATTGGAAACGTAACTCTGTAACCAGAGCTGGCTATCGATTCAGATTTCCCAGATCAATTCCATTTGATTCATGATTCAATTTAATTTTTAATGATTTTTCAGTCACAGGACCAATTTTACTTTAATATGGAATAAATTCTCAGAGTAAACAGTAAAAATGAACTTGATCTTTTTGCATTGATACAACTGAAAATATTTACTTTAAGAAATGAGCCCATTGCATTTACATTAATCATGTCTTTTCTATTGAATGTGACCAAAATGAAAATGCAGTGATTTAAAACAGGCAGGCAGAGTGAATCAGGTGCACATGGTGAAAGTCTCAGGCAGCAAACTGAATGTCCTTCTTGAGTGGCCCTGATGTGTTTCATAACTCGTAGAACCTGCTCGTTTTGTTCCCTTCTTTTGAGGATCCCTAACATAATTAGGGCTGGCGCAATATGCTTCTTTCTCGATTCGACTTTTTTTTATCCATTTATTTATTCATTTATTTATTTATTTTTTTATTTTTTTTTTTTTTTGGTGTCGGTTAAATTTAAATTGTGATTCTTTGATTTTAGTGCTTCTTGGTTTGGTTTGTTTTTTTCTAGTTGTTGTTAACAACAACAAAAAAAACAACATTTTGAATTCTATTTTTGAACAAAAGAAGTATTTTAAAATCGCCAAACAAAAGATCCTGACACTGATGTGACTTGATTATTTTTCCCTACCCCTCATCATAATCAATAGTTTGTGAGAAGAAATCGATTTTTTTTTTTACATGAAGAAGACAGAGTGTGTGCATCAGAGGCTCTCACCTGAGTGTTGATGCTGATCAGTGGGATGTGGCTGCCTCGATGCTCTTCATGTGTGAATGCTGTCCTGTCACTTCACCTGACCAGGTGTTTCAGCTTGGCCCTCCCACTGAACTCACTTCAACTCAAACCTTCCCACAATCCTCCTGTGGCATTCATAACCAGTACAACAAGGACACTGAGGACTGACACGGTCACCATGATTCCAGAGATTCATTTTATTGTCTTTTTACATAACACACTCTTCATTGACAGGAATTTCAGTGGCAGTGACGCCACCAGCTGGATTTCTGTAGTTTGAGCAGATTGACTGTTTTAAGTTCATGAATTAGAAACAGTCTCAGCATCACACAGAAAGAGAAAAGATCACAGGATTTAAAAACATCATCATTATTGTCAAGTCACTTTTTTCAATGATCCAAATTCTTAAAAACAACCTGGTAAAACAGTCTTTAAAGTGATTAAACAGTTAAATTTCCATAAAAATCAATGTTTACAAAGGTTTGATTCACTGATGATCTGCTGATTAGTAGTGATGGCAAGATGAAGCCTCATGAACCACTGTTTTTGTTTTCTGAAGCCTCGAGATGGCACTCTTGGATGAAAGATTGAGGCTGAAGTACTGGCAATGAAGTGTGCTTTCAAACATTTCTTGAACGGATAGCACCATCTAGTGGCTTCAGAAAATTAAGACAGTGGTTCATGAAGCTTCATCTCGCCATCACTACTGATTCGTGTCCACATTATACATTAACCTGGTTCATTGACGAGGAGGACGAGGAGCCCAGACATCCAGCAGCTTGAATGACTGAAGCATTAGCAGTAGCAGCTCCTCCTCAGCGGCTCTCAGTGAGATGTTTGTCCCTGTGTCTCTCAGGATGTCCTGTAGTTTGTCTCTGCTCTCTGACACAGCTGCTGCCACATCCTCAAAGTATCTGAGAGGAGCAGTCTGGATGCTGGAGGAGTGTGTGGGCTCACTGAGTGCTGACACTGAGGGGTAGCTGAGCAGAAACTGGGTGTGGTCCTCTGTGTGAGCCAACTGCTCCAGCTGGACGTCTTTCCTCTTCAGCTCAGTGATCTCCTGCTCCAGCTTCTTCTGAAGTTCTTTGAGTTCACTCACTGCAGTTTGCTGCTGGGATCTCAGCTCCTGTTTCACCTCAAGGCTTCTTTTCTGGATGAGATGGATTATCTGGGTGAAGCTCTCCTCGCTGCCGTTGTGCTGTTGACAATTTTTTTCCTCTCAAAAGTGCCAGGTAACTCCAGGAAGTGACGTGGTGCCGGCGGCGGAGGAGGAGGAGGAGGAGGAGGAATGGGACGAGGCGCTGTTCGACTTCCCCGGTCAGACGGCTGAGGACCTGTCCTTCCAGAAGGGGGCGCTGATCCGGGTGACGGAGCACATCGACGCCGAGTGGAGGAGGGGCAGAGTGGACGGGAAGGAGGGGCTTTACCCAGCTGCCTTCACCCAGCCCTCCCTGCGTCCACCGCCGGCGGGTGGAGGATCGGCCAGAGCCGTGTTCGACTTCACGGCTGAGAACCAAGACGAGCTGACTCTCAAGGTCTGTGATTGGCCGATTCTCTCTCTCTCTCTCTCTCTCTCTCTCTCTCTCTCTCTCTCTCTCTCTCTCTCTCTCTCTCTCTCTCCACAACCCTCTGAATTGCTTATCTCCTCTGGACTCATGCCGGAGCTTCGTTCTTACCCGCCTCGGTTCCGTTTCCCCTTGCAGGTCGGTGATATCGTGACGCAGGTGGAGTCGGTGGACGAGCAGTGGATCGTGGGAGTCCCGGCGATGCCTCCATCGGTCCAAACAGCTCAGACCCTTTCCAATGACTGATAACTGGAGGAACCTTAAAGACACTACATGTGCTCGATTTCCCTTCATCTGCGCTTTCCTCCTCGACTGAACTTTCTTTTTTTTTTTAATTCCATTGAAATCTGTCTTTCGCAGATCGGTTTCAGCCCTGAACCAATGAAAACGGTCCAAACTAGCTCTGTATTCACAAGTCAGATCACTACGGCGGAGTTTTGTTGCTTGTTCTTTTAACCCTTCTGTTGTTTTTTTTTTTTTTTTTTTTTTTAAAGGAATGAAACAACCTTCTTGTTAACCATCGGAGTGCAATTGAGTGAAGTGTTATTTGTTCTTATTATTTTACCAGAAAATCTGCTGACTTTGGTCTAAATTAAAGTTTGAATCATTTTCATTTTCAGCTCGAAACAGAAGTGTCAAGACAGGCAAATCAAACCAGTTCTGCCTTCGTCTCAGTGGATTCAATGGTTTTTTTTTCCCACAACTTTTCACAATGTTTCAAGATCTTTTTGAAGAGTTTTAGGAATTCTCATGGCCCAAGTAGGCCGCTGTAGATTACTGAGTAAATGTGCCAGAGACCGCAAAGACTGAAAGGTGACTTTAACTGATTAAGCGACTGTTGAGGCAAAGCTTCTGGAGCGAACATTTGAAGGTGGGACGAACCACAGCTGTGTGTTTTATTAGAGTGTGTGTGTGTTGAGCATTAAAATTGAATGTTTCGTCAAAGAAGGATTGAGTTTGTTCTGTCAGAACGCCACCAGAGACACGGCATTGGGATTTTCTGAGGGATACTTTGTCAGTACCAGCGATGCTTGAAATATTTCACTGTGCCTTCAGAGCAGCTTCCAACACGTGGTGTTCCTCTGAACGGTACGCTGGACTGAGCTGTCTGGGCATCACCGCTCAGTTGCTGTGCCTTACCCAACAAAGAGTATGTGTTTGTCCTAGAGCTTCTGTATACCGCAGTACCTGTTATCACTCAATACTTCTGAATTGAATTACTCAACAATACCTTTACGTCTCCCCACTCTACCTTTTACGTTTCTCTGCTCTACCTTGGCGTTTCCTCAGTCTGTCTTTTCATTTCCTAACTCTACCTTTGCATTTTTCCGCTCTACCTTTGGGTTTCCCCGCTCAACCCTTGCGTTTAGCCACTCTGCGTTTTCCCTTCTGTACCTTTACATTTCCTCGCTCTACCTTTGTGTAACCCAGGTTAAAAATCATGGAAACAGTTATTTTCCATCCGTCCTGAGTGCACCTGAATGCACCTTTACGCTGCGTGTTGACGTACCTCACACAATTCCGGTCACGTGACAGAGCGAGCCAATCGCGTCTCAGAGTGACCTGCTTTTCATGCTTCAGCTGTTTTCCCCACTCAGACGTGTGGGGGGAAGCCAGCCGACAGCTGTGAGCAGGTTTGTTTCAAGCTTTACAATCATTCATCTGTGCTTTTGTTTCAAACTCTGTGCGCTGAGTATTGCATTATACACTTGTAGAAGTCACTGCCGGGCCTGCAGGGAGTCCCTAGCTGCCATCTTGTGCCGTTAATGTGAGGAACTGGTGAGTTGAATGAATGCTTCAATACTATGCTGGGCTAATGTAGCTCTGTAGCATTAGCGGTAGCATCAGCCCTGACACACATGATTGATTGCTTATGTGAAGCTTTTGTTGGCAAGCTGATGTGTTTATCTGTTAATTTCAGTGTGTGTTGGTCTGTTGAATGCACATGAACTGTGAGATGCTTCTCAATTGTAAGTGTAAAGAATGTAGCACCTTATGTTTTTACTTTATTTTCTGAGGGATACTTTGTCAGTACCAACGATGCTTGAAATATTTCACTGTGCCTTCAGAGCAGCTTCCAACACGTGGTGTTCCTCTGAACGGTACGCTGGACTGAGCTGTCTGGGCATCACCGCTCAGTTGCTGTGCCTTACCCAACAAAGAGTATGTGTTTGTCCTAGAACTTCTCTGTACCGCAGTACCTGTTATCGCTCAATACTTCTGGATTGGATTACTCAACAATACCTTTACGCCTCCCCACTCTACCTTTTACGTTTCTCTGCTCTGCCTTGGTGTTTCCTCAGTCTGTCTTTGCATTTCCTAACTCTACCTTTGCGTTTTCCCGCTCTACCTATGCACTTGCCCGCTCTACCTTCACGTTTCCCCGCTCTACCTTTGCTACCATTTGTTTTCCTGCTCTACCTTTACATCTCCCACTCTACTTTTGGGTTTCCCCGCTCTACCTTTACATCTCCCCGCTCTACCTTTGGGTTTCCCCGCTCTACCTTTGGGTTTCCCCGCTCTACCTTTACATCTCCCGCTCTACCTTTTGGTTTCCCCGCTCTGCCTTTGGGTTTCCCCGCTCTAACTTTGGGTTTCCCCGCTCTACCTTTACATCTCCCGCTCTACCTTTTGGTTTCCCCGCTCTACCTTTGGGTTTGCCCGCTCTACCTTTACATCTCCCGCTCTACCTTTTGGTTTCCCCGCTCTACCTTTGGGTTTCCCCGCTCTACCTTTACATTTCCTCGCTCTACCTTTGCGTGTCCCCTTCTCTACCTTTGTTTCGTCTCATCTTTTTCCATTACCACTCTACATAGGCGGATCTCGGGGGTGGCTACTTGGGCTCAAGCCCCGGATGTTTTGTCAAGAGCCCCGGATCGCGGATCCGAGCTGGTCTGAGTATAATGTGCAGTACTGGAATTCACCAGAGAGTGGCAGCATGCGCTGGAGAGCAGCCAGCAGTCTGCCGCCTGTCCAGAAGACGAAGCGTTCACGTCTATGCGCGCTATTTGCTGCTCCTTGACTCTACTGCTGACCAGAGTCGACTCATGATGGATTTCTGAAGCTTTTTTAAAAAAGCGGACGTCGCCACCAGCAGCAGCAGCAGCAGCAGCAGCAGCAGCTGCAACACAGATTGATGTTCCCGGTTTGTGAAACTGACTGATTTTGCCAGCTGGCTATCAGTATTGTCCGTTAATACCAACAACAACACAACAACACAGCAACACAACCGCACTGAAAATGAAAGACAGCAAGATCAATGTTACATTCCAAGATAAGACTAAAAACCCTTGATGAAATATGAATGAAAAGTATTACTAGCAAAATGATTAAAGTATTCATTGTGCAGGAAAGTGCTCCCTGTCAGTGCTTTGCCATTATATAGGACGTTTTTGGATTATTATACTGTACTACGGCAGCTGTTTAAGCTTGTCCTAATTGTAGCTAATATGTACACTTTTGGGTGTTCAATCAACAGTTAATCATGATGTATTTTTCAGCTAATCCAAGGGAGTTTAAAACAGTTCATTTATTTGAAGAAGAGGGAGAATTTTCGAATCTCATCAAGAAACATTTCAAACATTTAAACTCAATATATCAGTATGTTTCATAGGTTTTATTTCTAAATATTTTTATTTATTTTAGTTCATGTGTGAGTGAAGAGGAAAAGACAGGAGATGACCCACATTTAACATTCAAAAAAAGGCATGACAAGACATGAGAGCAGCTCTGAAATATTGTATTTAAAGAGTAACGGAGACAGAAGAGAGGAAGGAGTGAAAGAGTGAGGGGGAAAATGAACAGGAAATCATAAAAAATGTGCAGAGAAAGCAAGAGAGAAGAGACAGGAGGATGGAAGACAAGACTGAAGAACAGAGCAGTAAAGGACAGCAGAGGTGCCAGCCAGGATCACAGGGAGCCTGCAGGAAGGAAATAAGGTATTTTATTATTTCTTTAGTTTATGATCAGTCTGAATAACTTTTGTATTTTAGATTTTTTTTCTTTCAGTGGACATGAGGCATAAAACAATGACTTCAAGGCTGCTTGTGGTAAGACATTTGAATCATTAAAGGGTCTGATTTTTAAGTGTTCTCTGTGCCTTTCTCAGCTTTCAATTGGTGGTAAGTTGATGTAAAAAAAAAAAAAAAATCAAAAAATAAAGATAGTTTAGTATGCGTGGCACAAAAAATGCCGGAAAAAATAGATCGGCATCTGCACCCTCAGGGCTAAGCCCCTGATCTCCTAGAATCCTAGATCCGCCCCTGCCACTCTACCTTTCAGTTAATGAGAAGTACACCTGAGAGACCTAAGAAACTTTTTAAACGCTCCGCTTTTGACATCCCCCTCATGAATACGGTGCCACAACTTTCAAAATAACTCAAAAGTAATCACCATGAAAATGTTGCTGTGACTTTTTTCACATCTCTGATAATGGAATTAGCAGCTGTTCATGAAATTAACTTACATTTTGAAGAAATTAAGCTTTTTTTTTTTACCTAAGTTAGATTTTTTTTTATTGTCTTAACCACATCCGTTCTGGAGTGGTCACAGTAATTCCGGCAGTCCATCCAAGAGAACCTTGCCATCTGTTCATTTCCTCAAATCTGTGATGTTAACTGAACTGCAGTTTGCTGTTCTTTAAGGTGATGAAGTCTAGATGCAGTATTATAGCTCATCTATTCCAGGTCATCTGCTTATTTCAACATTCTACTAAGACACATGAGAAGATGGAAATCTTGATCATAAGTGAAAAGTTATTTGAGTATCTGACGAACATCCATCAGCATTCAGTGGTCTTTTATTCCTACATTTTTTGCACTTTATAATGTGTCTTGTTGTGCTGTCATTTCAGGCGTCAGCAGGCGGCGCCACGACCGATTCAGACTGTGTAAAAAAAAAAAAAAAACACTTTGAACCCGTTCGGCTGGTATTTATTCACTTTCAAGTCAGTAGGGGAAATGTGTGTGAGTGTGACAGAAATCCTGGCATCACGCGTTGTTTATGTAACCAAACATTCCTGCTTTTTAATCCAAATAAAACTTTCAGTCTTAATTCCACATTCAGCTTTTATTGTCTTTGCCTCACACTGAACAGCTCAAACTTAATGAGATATTCCAGTTCAAACAGATTAAGCAAACATTACCCACACACAATGAAAACAATTAAATGATGATTCACATACAATGTAAGTAGAGTGTTCTAAAACGAAATAAATCAGAAAATAGTGAAAATACTGGTTGCAACTTCCCATATTTCAAATCAGTTGTTCTTTAGTATATAGAGATGCCAAAAAGAAAGTTAATTCCTCAAGAGGGTCCCAGTCATCCATTGAATTTAAATATGATACATATTAAGCAGATTCTCAGATTCTCAATTACACAACTCTGAATCGGTGTCAAGCATGGGATGCTCCAACATGTGTTAGAAGACCCCTGATTATCTCTTCGTGACCCCAGAATCTCATTGACAAAAGTTTTAATGCTCCTCTTTGTTGCCTCTGCAGGTCAGACCTCCCATGATTTCTTATGTTTCCCTCTGTAGTCTGAACTACATGAGAAAATGACACGGGCAGGATTTCAATCAGGATTAGAAGTTCTCTGAACTGGGTTCATTAAACTCAGCAGAGACTCCAGAAGAGCCGAGGAGCCACAGTCCAGCGTGTAGCGGCTGGGTGAAGGTGGTCTGGACTCTGTGGAGGAGAGTCATGGTTTCAGACACGCTGTAGAAGGACAGAATACCTGCCTTGTGATCCAGGTACACTCCCACTCTGGAGGACTGAGGACCTGAGACGGGTCTGCACTGCTTGTTGTACCAAAACATGTAAGAGTTGTTGTCACATTTCAAAGCCCAGGATTTGTCATTAAACCCCAAAATGCATTCGTTTTCACTCCCTGCTCTGCTGATGTTCTTGTATGTGACTGCAATGAAAACTCCTCCCCCTCTCCGCTCCACCTCCCAGTAACTGCGTCCAGTCAGACTCTGTCTGCCCAGGACCTGGTACCAGTAGGTGAACCTGTCGGGATGAGGAACGAAAGCGTCGTCCTGACGCTTGATGGCCACCTTCCTGTTCTCCTTGGAGAGTAACAGACGTCTGTGTGCCGAGTTTGGATCCAGAGTGATCTGCTGTGAATATTTTAAGAATTCTGCTCTGGTCTGTGGCTCTGAAGGCTTCTCTCCGGTGCCTCTTGGTGGAAACCGGTTGTGGTCCTTCTTGTCTTCCAGCTGCTCCAGCTGGACGTCTTTCCTCTTCAGCTCGGTGATCTCCAGCTGCAGTTTCTGCATCTGCTGCTGAAGCAGCTTCACATCGTTCTCCCGCTGCTCGTTTAATAGAAATAAACAAAAATAACCCTCGGTTTCTATTCAACACTGTAGCCAGACTGACAACCAGTCATACTGTAGTGGAACCAGTAATCCCAGAATCTTTAAACTGCCATGACTTTCTTAAATACTTTAATGATAAAATCATAACCATTAGAGGTAAAATCAGTGAAGCGCTTTCCTCAGATCAAGCTCAGGGAATCCAGCCACTGCCTCCACCTGAAATACCTGAAATACTAGATAGTTTCTCATTAGTAAATGGGGCTGAGATTACTTCAATTGTAATGTCTTCTAAAACCTCAACCTGTCTCCTAGATCCAATTCCAACTAAGCTTTTCAAAGATATCCTTCCAGTTATCTTAAATACAATCATAACTATAATAAATACCTCTCTAGAAAATGGCTATGTGCCACAGTCATTTAAATTCGCAGTAATCAAACCACTGCTGAAAAAACCTAATCTCGATCCTGATATTCTAGCTAACTACAGACCGATATCAAATCTGCCTTTTATTTCAAAAGTCCTGGAAAAAGTTGTGGTTAAACAGCTTTACCGCCACCTACAGGACAATAGTTTATTTGAGAAATTTCAGTCAGGATATAGAGCTTATCACAGCACTGAGACTGCGTTAGTTAAAGTCACTAATGACTTGCTATTGGCGGCTGACGCAGGTCTAGTCTCAATCCTGGTTCTCCTAGACCTCAGTGCAGCTTTTGATACAATCGACCACAATATTCTCCTGCAGAGGTTAGAATGTGAGGTTGGCATCAGAGGAAAAGCCCTCTGCTGGTTCAAATCCTATTTATCTAATAGGTACCAATTTGTTCACGTTAACCAACAGTCCTCACCGTGCTCCCAGGTCAGTTATGGGGTTCCTCAAGGGTCCGTGCTCGGGCCAATTTTATTTCTGTTATATATGCTTCCTTTAGGGAACATAATTAGAAGTCACGATATCAATTTTCATTGCTATGCAGATGACACACAACTGTATTTATCTATGAAACCTGATCAAACTAATCAAATAGACAGACTCAGTGACTGTATCAGAGAAATTAAAACCTGGATGACTACGAACTATCTCCGTCTGAATCCTGGCAAAACAGAGGTCATTATACTAGGCCCCCATAAACTGAGAGAGTGTCTATCCAAACAGATTATTACCTTAGATAACGTCAGTGTATCCTCCTCCTCTACTGTGAGGAACCTCGGGGTCTTATTTGATCAGGATATCTCATTTAAAGCACACATCAACCTGGCTTGTAAAACAGCATATTTCCACTTGCGCAACATAGCTAAAATAAGAAACATTCTACCTAGAAGTGATGCAGAAAAACTCATCCATGCATTTGTTTCTGCAAGATTGGACTACTGCAACTCCCTTCTCGCAGCCTGCCCAAAAAGTGTATTAAAAAACTTTCAGTTGGTTCAAAATGCAGCCGCCAGATTATTAACTGGAACTAGAAGACGTGAACACATTACTCCCGTTCTAAAATCTCTTCACTGGCTTCCAGTCGAGTTTAGAGTTAGATTTAAAATCCTTCTCCTCACTTACGAAATCCTAAATGGGATGGCTCCAACCTATCTCCAAGATGCTTTAACGCCTTATCAACCAATCAGAGCACTTCGCTCTCAAAATGCAGGGTTACTGGTGACTCCTAGAGTCTCTAAATGGACACTAGGTGGAAGAGCCTTTAGCTATCAGGCACCATTTTTATGGAACCAGCTTCCAAGTGGTGTCAAAGAGGCAGACACAGTCTCCACATTTAAGGTTAGGCTCAAGACGTTTCTCTTCGATGCAGCCTATGATCAGGTCAGCTAGGGATTCTAAACTAAACTAAACTAAACTAAACTAAACTAAACTAAACTAAAACAAACCAAACCAAACTAAAGTAAACCAAACTAAACTAAACTAAACTAAACTAAACTAAACTAAAACAAACCAAACCAAACTACAGTAAACCAAACTAAACTAAACTAAACTAAACTAAACTAAACTAAACTAAACTAAAACAAACCAAACTAAAGTAAACCAAACCAAACTACAGTAAACCAAACTACAGTAAACCAAACTAAACCAAACTAAACCAAACCAAACTAAACTAAACTAAACTAAATTAAATTAAACTAAACCAAACCAAATTACACTAAACAAAATTAAACTAAACCAAACTAAATTAAACTAAACTAAACTATACTAACTAAATACTAGTTTAAACAGTTAAGTATCCACAAAGCTGCCCCAGGAGCTAGAATGCTGTGGGAAGTACGGTGCACTGAGCCCTGTCCTCTAATGTCTGAATGTTATTCCCTTTAGTCCGTTCATTGCTTTTCACCTGCTGTCCCCCCCTTCGAGGGGGAGTCTTCTCCAGTTTCAGTTGCTGACTCCACTATTACGAAGGCCTATGAACAAGCTCCGTCGGGACCGGGAGGACACCCCTGTCGGTCCTGCCCGTGGACTGGCTTCGGTTCTACTGCTGGGATCCGTGGTTCTTGTGCTGGACCGTCCAACGAACTGTCCTCAACATTGTCCTAGGCTTTACTTCTTATTGTCTCATGCTAGCTGTTGCCAAAGCTGTCCGTCCCTGGGAGAGGGATCCCTCCATACTGTGGTTCTCCCCAAGATTTCTTCTTTTCCCACTGGGTTTTTGGAGTTTTTTCTTGCCGGATGTGAGGGTCGAAGGCGGTGGTTGCTTCGTTCTGTCTCGTTACTGTAAATATTGACATATTACCATTATGCTTATTCACTGTTTTTACTTTTACCGACAAATGTAACATCTTGAAGCCCTCTGAGGCAACTGTTGTTGTGATACTGGGCTATACAAAAATAAATTGATTGATTGATTGATTGATTGGATACTCTGCTGGATGTTTAGTCGATTCGCCTTCAGCTTCTTCTGCTTCTGGCTCCTTTCCGCTGCAGCTGGGACTGTTTCACGGCCTTGGCTTTGGTCCATCATGCAGGTGATCTGGTGAGCTGCTACTGTCAGCTTCAGAGCACAGCTTCAATAATCTGTTTGAAACAAAGAAGACCTTACTGTTACTTTTCATAATGTTGACTGAGAAAACATTGAATCATCAGTTATGTGGTGTGATGATCAGTCGCCCCCTAGTGGCTGTGTGCTCTCTGAATCATGAGTCCTATCAGACAACCCTAACCCTAAGAAACTGATCCTAAAGATAGAAAAAATATAAAACCTAACATAATGTCAACTGTGTTCAAGAAAAACACCACACCACAAACAGCTTATTTGCTTTTTCTTCTTTTCCTGCACATTTGATCCTCAATTCAGAGGCTGAAAAAACATTTAAGCAACAAGAAATTCAAACCTTCACATTTTACTTTATGCAGATGATTCAACTGTCTATTTTCACAAAACTAAAAAATCACCAACTACAATCTCAACATAAAGCCAATTTCAGTTAAACTTTCTGGTGAATAATACAGTGAAAGGTTAAAGAAAGTCCGATAGCTGTAGCATTCTGAATGTTTGTACAAACTCACTCAGCATAACTTTAAGGGTAATGCTGGTTGGCTATCTTTCATGGCAGCATCACCAAAATCTCAACTCAGATCAACACTGATGAAATTTGCATAAAAAAGATTAAATTTTCTTTGCAATTTTTACAACCTGCTTGAGAGTTTGATCAGATTGGAGCCTCTTGGGCCAGTTTTGGCCCACGGGCCTCATGTTTTGACAATTTGAAGCATCTGAAAAATGTGTCATTTCTGTTATACAAGTTCAAACAACCTGTTTCAAAATTTAATAATATTGAATAAATAAGGCTTTTAATTTGATCATCATTATCAGTTATACTAACATTGTTATTGTCCAAGCTACAAGTCAGTATTTTTATTGGCTCTGAGCTCAAACATGTGGACCTTGATCCAGCTGCAGTCTGGAACTTTGACAGAAGGAGAAGCAGTTAATCCAGAAATAGATTTAATTATTCCTGGAAGCAGTGATGTTTCCTCATTTCTCCATAAAGACTTTTACAGTATCAGTTTAGAAAGGGGAGAAGCACCAGAGTTCGGTTGAGTTTGTGTGATTTACTGATTGAATTTCACACTTTTCGTACTAAAGTGAAACAACAGGGCACTGCTTTGACCATTCTTGTTAAGGTGTCGGTAAGTTAAAGGGAAAGTCTATTGATGGTAATTTGATGCAATTTTAGTGATGCTGAGTCACAATGACATTCTGCGCACAATCAAAGACAAAAGCTGTGGAACTTCCTCATGCCAAACCATGACAGGGAGCGGCCTCAACGCGCACAATTACCTGCTGACCGTGAAATGTTGAAATTAGGAACTTCTTCCACATAAAAACTAAAAAAATCACACAAAAACAAAGAGTTCCAGTCATTTTTAATCTGAGCCGAGTCGAGTTTGAGTTCCACAAGGCTCGATCCGGGGCCCATGACTGTTCAGTATTTGACTCATAGAGAAAATATTGTTTTAGGTGTGTTTGCCTTTTCGGTGCAAACAGCTTGCCAAAATTTCCTGAAACAAAAATGAAAAGAATGATGAGTTTTCACTCAAAGCCAAAAATGCAGAAGCTGCTTTTGGAGAACCAAATCATTATTTCCCAGATCAAATTGGATGTAAACATCTGTATCATCAGCATAGAAGCTAATAAAAGCATAAAGACATGAAATGATAGTGAGTCCAGGATGGAACCTTGAGGAACTCCACATGTAGGGTTCAGAACAGACACGGAATTAATGGCTGACACAAAGAATCTTTTATTTGGGTTTAAATCAGTTCATTGTTTTCCAGAGATGCTCAGCTAGTGTTTCATGTGATGAAGCAGAATATTATGAGCAACAGACTCAAATGCAGCAGAGTCAATCAAAGTCCATTTGAATTTATAAATTCCCTGCAGCATCATTCATTTGGAAATGTTTTTTAAAGAGCAGAGAGAGTGTACTTTTAGGTTTTACAACAGTCGTCTCTGCTCACATTGATGTGATTTTGACCCAAACTGTGCAAGATGTAAGAAAACAAACCTGACTGAAAGGAGTTTTCACACACCAGGAAGTTGTTGAGTCTTTACTGGAATTTTATTGAGACGTGGAACGTCTGATGCAGTTATGTAACGACTGAGAATTGATTCCTTTTGAGAGGCGGTTATGTAACAGCAGTTTTCAACACTTGCTATTACATTCATGACAGATTTAATGAGTTCAAGTCAATATCAAAACAATTTAAAAAATGTTGCTCCAGTGAAATGGGACGAGTTACTGTAACACGTAACGATAAAAGTCAAACCCACTAACCTGTGGGCCAAGACTGGATGAACTAATAAACTTGCACTTCTTTAAAATGTCACAGTATTTGCATAAGGAAGTATCATTAAAATTGGCTTCATGTTGAGCTTGTTGGAATTTTCTGCTGTAATTGATCAAACATGTAGACATTGCATAAAGAAAAACCTGAAAATTTAAATTTGAAGGTGATTATTACACTATTTTTGTGATTAAGACGAACTTGAGATGTATGTTGGAGCAGCGTATCACCGTTAGTAATGAAAGAGATTCTCAATCGTATGCTGTAAATGCAATTGGAAACATAAGTCTGTAACCAGAGCTGGCTATCTATTCAGATTTCCCAGATTAATTCCATTTGATTCATGATTCAATTTAATTTTTAATGATTTTTCAGTCACAGGACCAATTTCACTTTAATATGGAATAAATTCTCAGAGTAAACAGTAAAAATGAACTTGAGCTTTTTGCATTGATACAACTGAAAATATTTACTTTAAGAAATGAGCCCATTGCATTTACATTAATCATGTATTTTCTATTGGATGTGACCAAAATGAAAATGCAGTGATTTAAAACAGGCAGGCAGAGTGAATCAGGTGCACATGGTGAAAGTCTCAGGCAGCAAACTGAATGTCCTTCTTGAGTGGCCCTGATGTGTTTCATAACTCGTAGAACCTGCTAGTTTTGTTCCCTTCTTTTGAGGATCCCTAACATAATTAGGGCTGGCGCAATATGCTTCTTTCCCGATTCGATTTTTTTAAATCTATTTTTCTATTCATTTATTTGTTTATTCTTTTTTTTTTTTTTTTTGATGTCGGTTAAATTTAAATTGTGATTCTTTGATTTTAGTGCTTCTTGGTTTGGTTTGTTTTTTTCTAGTTGTTGTTAACAACAACAAAAAAACAACATTTTGAATTCTATTTTTGAACAAAAGAAGTATTTTAAAATCACCAAACAAAAGATCCTGACACTGATGTGACTTGATTATTTTTCCCTACCCCTCATCATAATCAATAGTTTGTGAGAAGAAATCGATTTTTTTTTTACATGAAGAAGACAGAGTGTGTGCATCAGAGGCTCTCACCTGAGTGTTGATGCTGATCAGTGGGATGTGGCTGCCTCGATGCTCTTCATGTGTGAATGCTGTCCTGTCACTTCACCTGACCAGGTGTTTCAGCTTGGCCCTCCCACTGAACTCACTTCAACTCAAACCTTCCCACAATCCTCCTGTGGCATTCATAACCAGTACAACAAGGACACTGAGGACTGACACGGTCACCATGATCCCAGAGATTCATTTTATTGTCTTTTTACATAACACACTCTTCATTGACAGGAATTTCAGTGGCAGTGACGCCACCAGCTGGATTTCTGTAGTTTGAGCAGATTGACTGTTTTAAGTTCATGAATTAGAAACAGTCTCAGCATCACACAGAAAGAGAAAAGATCACAGGATTTAAAAACATCATCATTATTGTCAAGTCACTTTTTTCAATGATCCAAATTCTTAAAAACAACCTGGTAAAACAGTCTTTAAAGTGATTAAACAGTTAAATTTCCATAAAAATCAATGTTTACAAAGGTTTGATTCACTGATGATCTGCTGATTAGTAGTGATGGCAAGATGAAGCCTCATGAACCACTGTTTTTGTTTTCTGAAGCCTCGAGATGGCACTCTTGGATGAAAGATTGAGGCTGAAGTACTGGCAATGAAGTGTGCTTTCAAACATTTCTTGAACGGATAGCACCATCTAGTGGCTTCAGAAAATTAAGACAGTGGTTCATGAAGCTTCATCTCGCCATCACTACTGATTCGTGTCCACATTATACATTAACCTGGTTCATTGACGAGGAGGACGAGGAGCCCAGACATCCAGCAGCTTGAATGACTGAAGCATTAGCAGTAGCAGCTCCTCCTCAGCGGCTCTCAGTGAGATGTTTGTCCCTGTGTCTCTCAGGATGTCCTGGAGTTTCTCCCTGCTCTCTGACACAGCTGCTGCCACATCCTCAAAGTATCTGAGAGGAGCAGTCTGGATGCTGGAGGAGTGTGTGGGCTCACTGAGTGCTGACACTGAGGGGTAGCTGAGCAGAAACTGGGTGTGGTCCTCTGTGTGAGCCAGCTGCTCCAGCTGGACGTCTTTCCTCTTCAGCTCAGCGATCTCCTGCTCCAGCTTCTTCTGAAGTTCTTTGAGTTCACTCACTGCAGTTTGCTGCTGGGATCTGAGCAGCTGTTTCACCTCAAGGCTTCTTTTCTGGATGAGATGGATTATCTGGGTGAAGCTCTCCTCGCTGCCGTCGTGCTGTTGACAATTTTTTTCCTCTCAAAAGTGCCAGGTAACTCCAGGAAGTGACGTGGCGCCGGCGGCGGAGGAGGAGGAGGAGGAGGAGGAGGAATGGGACGAGGCGCTGTTCGACTTCCCCGGTCAGACGGCTGAGGACCTGTCCTTCCAGAAGGGGGCGCTGATCTGGGTGACGGAGCACATCGACGCCGAGTGGAGGAGGGGCAGAGTGGACGGGAAGGAGGGGCTTTACCCAGCGGCCTTCACCCAGCCCTCCCTGCGTCCACCGCCGGCTAGTGGAGGATCGGCCAGAGCAGTGTTCGACTTCACGGCTGAGAACCAAGACGAGCTGACTCTCAAGGTCTGTGATTGGCCGATTCTCTCTCTCTCTCTCTCTCTCTCTCTCCTCTCTCTCTCTCTCTCTCTCTCTCTCTCTCTCTCTCTCTCTCTCCACAACCCTCTGAATTGCTGATCTCCTCTGGACTCATGCCGGAGCTTCGTTCTTACCCGCCTCGGTTCTGTTTCCCCCTGCAGGTCGGTGATATCGTGACGCAGGTGGAGTCGGTGGACGAGCAGTGGATCGTGGGAGTCCCGGCGACGCCTTCATCGGTCCAAACCACTCAGACCCTTTCCAATGACTGATAACTGGAGGAACCTGAAAGACACTACATGTGCTCGATTTCCCTTCATCTGCACTTTCCTCCTCTACTGAACTTTCTTTTTTAATTCCATTGAAATCTGTCTTTCGCAGATCGGTTTCAGCCCTGAACCAATGAAAACGGTCCAAACTAGCTCTGTATTCACAAGTCAGATCACTACGGCGGAGTTTTGTTGCTTGTTCTTTTAACCCTTCTGTTGTTTGTTTTTTTTTTTTTTGAAGGAATGAAACAACCTTCTTGTTAACCATCGGAGTGCAATTGAGTGAAGTGTTATTTGTCTTTATTATTTTACCAGAAAATCTGCTGACTTTGGTCTAAATTAAAGTTTGAATCGTTTTCATTTTCAGCTCGAAACAGAGGCGTCAAGACAGACAAATCAAACCAGTTCTGCCTTATTCTCAGTGGATTCAATGGTTTTTTTCCCCACAACTTTTCACAATGTTTCAAGATCTTTTTGAAGACTTTTAGGAATTCTCATGGCCCTAGTAGGCCGCTGTAGATTACTGAGTAAACGTGCCAGAGACCGCAAAGACTGAAAGGTGAGTTTAACTGATTAAGGGACTGTTGAGGCAAAGCTTCTGGAGCGAACATTTGAAGGTGGGACGAACCACAGCTGTGTGTTTTATTAGAGTGTGTGTGTGTTGAGCATTAAAATTGAATGTTTCGTCAAAGAAGGATTGAGTTTGTTCTGTCAGAATGCCACCAGAAACGCGGCATTGGGATTTTCTGAGGGATACTTTTGTCAGTACCAGCGATGCTTGAAATATTTCACTGTGCCTTCAGAGCAGCTTCCAACACGTGGTGTTCCTCTGAACGGTACGCTGGACTGAGCTGTCTGGGCATCACCGCTCAGTTGCTGTGCCTTACCCAACAACGAGTATGTGTTTGTCCTAGAACTTCTCTATACCGCAGTACCTGTTATCGCTCAATACCTCTGGATTGGATTACTCAACAATACCTTTACGTCTCCCCACTCTACCTTTTACGTTTCTCTGCTCTGCCTTGGTGTTTCCTCAGTCTATCTTTGCATTTCCTAACTCTACCTTTGCGTTTTCCCGCTCTACCTATGCACTTGCCCGCTCTACCTTCACGTTTCCCCGCTCTACCTTTGCTACCATTTGTTTTCCTGCTCTACCTTTTGGGTTTCCCCGCTCTACCTTTACATCTCCCCGCTCTACCTTTGGGTTTCCCCGCTCTACCTTTGGGTTTCCCCGCTCTACCTTTACATCTCCCGCTCTACCTTTTGGTTTCCCCGCTCTGCCTTTGGGTTTCCCCGCTCTAACTTTGGGTTTCCCCGCTCTACCTTGGCTACCATTTGTTTTCCTGCTCTACCTTTACATCTCCCACTCTGCCTTTGGGTTTCCCCGCTCTACCTTTACATCTCCCCGCTCTACCTTTGGGTTTCCCCGCTCTACCTTTGGGTTTCCCCGCTCTACCTTTACATCTCCCGCTCTACCTTTGGGTTTCCCCGCTCTACCTTTACATTTCCTCGCTCTACCTTTGCGTGTCCCCTTCTCTACCTTTGTTTCGTCTTATCTTTTTCCATTACCACTCTACATAGGCGGATCTCGGGGGTGGCTACTTGGGCTCAAGCCCCGGATGTAGGGATGTGCGATACCACTTTTTTTCAGACCGATACCAAGTACGAGTACTTCATCTTCAGTACTCACCGATACCGATACTTGCATACCGATACTTTATATACATAAATGTAAAATAATGCAATGAGATTATTTTTGAAAATGAATTTTATTTCCAATAAAAAGGCAGCCCAGCCACTACGTTTAAGTCCAAAATAATAGTCTGAAAAATAAAACAAGCAACTGAGTTTGCACTTATTTAAATGAAATTAAGTGCAAGATAAAACAATTTCTCTGAGTTTTACACTTTACATAAACTATGGTTTTTAAATGTACTAATTTTAATGATTTTTTTATGAACTAAAGTCAAAGACAGAACAACCCCCGAGTTTAAAGAGTTGCTCGTGTTATTTGTGCTGCTCTCGGATCTCTGCTCTCAGTTTCTCGGTCTTCTGCAGAGTTTGCCCTCGAGTTGCTGCCGGAGTTTTCTTTTTTCCAACACAACAGCGTCAGACTCTCGTCCACAAGCTTCGCCCTGAGGTGTTTAAACAAATTACTCGTGGTAAATGAACAACATCGCGCACCTCCTTTAGCAATTTTAGCATTGCAGAGTTAGCATTCTGCAAAGCTCGGCTCGTTTTCACTTGTATAAAAGAATTTCCACACCGGCGGAGTTTTGGTGAGACGAGCAGCCGTTCTGGATTCATTCCTGTTTTCTCTGCTCTGGATGAGACTCATGGAGAAGTCAGCCCACTGCAGTGTAGCCCTGCGCCTGTCAGCGCTCCAGAGAGGAGCTTCTTCCTCCTTCATGTTTGTCGGCAGCTTGCATCCCATTTGGTTGCACTACCGCCAACTGCTGGTGAGGAGGGCTTACTACGTGTGGGGTTTTCTTGCCGTGAGTATCGGCGGCTGGCATCGGTAGCCTTCGCGAGTACCCGATACCTTGAAATAAGGCCAGTATCGGCCCGATACCGATACCTGGTATCGGTACTCGCACATCCCTACCCGGATGTTTTGTCAAGAGCCCCGGATCGTGGATCCGAGCTGGTCTGAGTATAATGTGCAGTACTGGAATTCACCAGAGAGTGGCAGCATGCGCTGGAGAGCAGCCAGCAGTCTGCCGCCTGTCCAGAAGAAGAAGCGTTCACGTCTATGACGTTATTTGCTGCTCCTTGACTCTACTGCTGACCAGAGTCGACTCATAATGGATTTCTGAAGCTTTTTTAAAAAAGTGGACGTCGCCACCAGCAGCAGCAGCAGCAGCAGCAGCTGCAACACAGATTGATGTTCCCGGTTTGTGAAACTGACTGATTTTGCCAGCTGGCTATCAGTATTGTCCGTTAATACCAACAACAACACAACAACACAGCAACACAACCGCACTGAAAATGAAAGACAGCAAGATCAATGTTACATTCCAGGATAAGACTAAAAACCCTTGATGAAATATGAATGAAAAGTATTACTAGCAAAATGATTAAAGTATTCATTGTGCAGAAAAGTGCTCCCTGTCAGTGCTTTGCCATTATATAGGACGTTTTTGGATTATTATACTGTACTACGGCAGCTGTTTAAGCTTGTTCTAATTGTAGCTAATATGTACACTTTTGGGTGTTCAATCAACAGTTAATCATGATGTAGTTTTCAGCTAATCCAAGGGAGTTTAAAACAGTTCATTTATTTGAAGAAGAGGGAGAATTTTCTAATCTCATCAAGAAACATTTCAAACATTTAAACTCAATATATCAGTATGTTTCATAGGTTTTATCTCTAAATATTTTTATTTATTTTAGTTCATGTGTGAGTGAAGAGGAAAAGACAGGAGATGACCCACATTTAACATTCAAAAAAAGGCATGACAAGACATGAGAGCAGCTCTGAAATATTGTATTTAAAGAGTAACGGAGACAGAAGAGAGGAAGGAGTGAAAGAGTGAGGGGGAAAATGAACAGGAAATCATAAAAAATGTGCAGAGAAAGCAAGAGAGAAGAGACAGGAGGATGGAAGACAGGACTGAAGAACAGAGCAGTAAAGGACAGCAGAGGTGCCAGCCAGGATCACAGGGAGCCTGCAGGAAGGAAATAAGGTATTTTATTATTTCTTTAGTTTATGATCAGTCTGAATAACTTTTGTATTTTAGATTTTTTTTCTTTCAGTGGACATGAGGCATAAAACAATGACTTCAAGGCTGCTTGTGGTAAGACATTTGAATCATTAAAGGGTCTGATTTTTAAGTGTTCTCTGTGCCTTTCTCAGCTTTCAATTGGTGGTAAGTTGATGTAAAAAAAAAAAAAATCAATAAATAAAGATAGTTTAGTATGCGTGGCACAAAAAATGTCGGAAAAAATAGATCGGCATCTGCACCCTCAGGGCTAAGCCCCTGATCTCTGAGAATCCTAGATCCGCCCCTGCCACTCTACCTTTCAGTTAATGAGCAGGAAACCTGAGAGACCTAAGAAACTTTTTAAACGCTCCGCTTTTGACATCCCCCTCATGAATACGGTGCCACAACTTTCAAAATAACTCAAAAGTAATCACTATGAAAATGTTGCTGTGACTTTTTTCACATCTCTGATAATGGAATTAGCAGCTGTTCATGAAATTAATTTACATTTTGAAGAAATTAAGCTTTTTTTTTTACCTAAGTTAGATTTTTTTTTTATTGTCTTAACCACATCCGTTCCGGAGTGGTCACAGTAATTCCGGCAGTCCAGCCAAGAGACCCTCGCCATCTGTTCATTTCCTCAAATCTGTGATGTTAACTGAACTGTAGTTTGCTGTTCTTTAAGGTGATGAAATCTAGATGCAGTATTATAGCTCATCTATTCCAGGTCGTCTGCTTATTTCAACATTCTACTAAGACACATGAGGATGGAAATCTTGATCATAAGTGAAAAGTTATTTGAGTATCTGACGAACATCCATCAGCATTCAGTGGTCTTTTATTCCTACATTTTTTGCACTTTATAATGTGTCTCGTTGTGCTGTCATTTCAGGCGTCAGCAGGCGGCGCCACGACCGATTCAGACTGTGACGCGTTGAGTGAAAAAAAAAAAAAAAAAACACTTTGAACCCGTCCGGCTGGTCGTTGTTCACTTTCAAGTCAGTAGGGGAAATGTGTGTGAGTGTGACAGAAATCCTGGCACCACGCGTTGTTTATGTAACCAAACATTCCTGCTTTTTAATCCAAATAAACCTTTCAGTCTTAATTCCACATTCAGCTTTTATTGTCTTTGCCTCACATTGAACAGCTCAAACTTATTGAGATATTCCAGTTCAAACAGATTAAGCAAACATTACCCACACACAATGAAAACAATTAAATGATGATTCACATACAATGTAAGTAGAGTGTTATAAAACTAAATAAATCAGAAAATAGTGAAAATACTGGTTGCAACTTCCCATATTTCTAATCAGTTGTTCTTTAGTATATAGAGATGCCAAAAAGAAAGTTAATTCCTCAAGAGGGTCCCAGTCATCCATTGAATTTAAATATGATACATATTAAACAGATTCTCAGATTCTCAATTACACAACTCTGAATCGGTGTCAAGCATGGGATGCTCCAACATGTGTTATAAGACCCCTGATTATCTCTTCGTGACCCCACAATCTCATTGACAGAAGTTTTAATGCTCCTCTTTGTTGCCTCTGCAGGTCAGACCTCCCATGATTTCTTATGTTTCCCTCTGTAGTCTGAACTACATGAGAAAATGACACGGGCAGGATTTCAATCAGGATTAGAAGTTCTCTGAACTGGGTTCATTAAACTCAGCAGAGACTCCAGAAGAGCCGAGGAGCCACAGTCCAGCGTGTAGCGGCTGGGTGAAGGTGGTCTGGACTCTGTGGAGGAGAGTCATGGTTTCAGACACGCTGTAGAAGGACAGAATACCTGCCTTGTGATCCAGGTACACTCCCACTCTGGAGGACTGAGGACCTGAGACGGGTCTGCACTGCTTGTTGTACCAAAACATGTAAGAGTTGTTGTCACATTTCAGAGCCCAGGATTTGTCATTAAACCCCAAAATGCATTCGTTTTCACTCCCTGCTCTGCTGATGTTCTTGTATGTGACTGCAATGAAAACTCCTCCCCCTCTCCGCTCCACCTCCCAGTAACTGCGTCCAGTCAGACTCTGTCTGCCCAGGACCTGGTACCAGTAGGTGAACCTGTCGGGATGAGGAACGAAAGCGTCGTCCTGACGCTTGATGGCCACCTTCCTGTTCTCCTTGGAGAGTAACAGACGTCTGTGTGCCGAGTTTGGATCCAGAGTGATCTGCTGTGAATATTTTAAGAATTCTGCTCTGGTCTGTGGCTCTGAAGGCTTCTCTCCGGTGCCTCTTGGTGGAAACCGGTTGTGGTCCTTCTTGTCTTCCAGCTGCTCCAGCTGGACGTCTTTCCTCTTCAGCTCGGTGATCTCCAGCTGCAGTTTCTGCATCTGCTGCTGAAGCAGCTTCACATCGTTCTCCCGCTGCTGGATACTCTGCTGGATGTTTAGTCGATTCGCCTTCAGCTTCTTCTGCTTCTGGCTCCTTTCCGCTGCAGCTGGGACTGTTTCACGGCCTCGGCTTTGGTCCATCATGCAGGTGATCTGGTGAGCTGCTACTGTCGGCTTCAGAGCACAGCTTCAATATTCTGTTTGAAACAAAGAAGACCTTACTGTTACTTTTCATAATGTTGACTGAGAAAACATTGAATCATCAGTTATGTAGTGTGATGATCAGTCGCCCCCTGGTGGCTGTTTGCTCTCTGAATCATGAGTCCTATCAGACAACCCTAACCCTAAGAAACTGATCTCAGAGATAGAAAAAATATAAAACCTGAAATAATGTCAACTGTGTTCAAGAAAAACACCACACCACAAACAGCTTATTTGCTTTTTCTTCTTTTCCTGCACATTTGATCCTCAATTCAGAGGCTGAAAAAACATTTAAGCAACAAGAAATTCAAACCTTCACATTTTACTTTATGCAGATGATTCAACTGTCTATTTTCACAAAACTATAAAATTACCAGCTACAATCTCAAAATAAAGACAATTTTAATTAAACTTTCTGATGAAAAATACTGTGAAAGGTTAAAGAAACTCCTGTAGCTGTAGCATTCTGAATGTTTATATAAACTCACTCAGCATAACTTTGGCTGGTTGGCTGTCTTCGATGGTATCACGGATATCTCAGCTCAGATCAACACCGAAGAAATTTGCTAAAAAAGATCAAATTTTCTTTGCAATTTTTACAACCTGCTTGAGGGTTTGACCAGATTGGAGCCTTTTGGGCCAGTTTTGGCCCACGGGCCTCATGTTTTGACAATTTGAAGCATCTGAAAAATGTGTCATTTCTGTTATCTAAGTTCAAACAACCTGTTTTAAATTCAATAATATTGAATAAATAAGGCTTTAAATTTGATCATCATTATCAGTTATACAAATATTGTTATTGTCCAAACAAGTCAGTGTTTTTATTGGCTCTGAGCTCAAACATGTGGACCTTGATCCAGCTGCAGTCTGGAACTTTGACAGAAGGAGAAGCAGTTAATCCAGAAATAGATTTAATTGTTCCTGGAAGCAGTGATGTTTCCCCATTTCTCTCAGTATAAAGACTTGTACAGTATCAGTTTAGAAAAGGGAGAAGCACCAGAGTTCGTTTGATTTACTGCACTTCTATGATTGAATTTCACCCTTTTAGTACTAAAGTGAAACAACAGAGCACTGCTTTGACCATTCTTGTTAAGGTGTCGGTAAGTTAAAGGGGAAGTCTATTGATGGTAATTTGACACAATTTTAGTGATGCTGAGTCACAATGGCATTCTGCGCACAATCAAAGACGAAGGCTGTGGAACTTCCTCATGCCAAACCATGACAAGGAGCGGCCTCAACGCGCACAATCTGCCGCTGACTCTCAAATGTTGAAATTAGGAACTTCTTCCATATAAAAACTAAAAAAATCACACAAAAACCAAGAGTTCCAGTAATATTTAATCTGAGCCGAGTCGAGTTGGAGTTCCACAAGGCTCGATCCGTGGCCCATGACTGTTCAGTATTTGACTCATAAAGAAAATATTGTTTTAGGTGCGTTTGCCTTTTCTGTGCAAACAGCTTGCCAAAATTTCCTGAAACAAAAATGAAAAGAATGATGAGTTTTCACTCGAAACCAAAAATGCAGAAGCTGCTTTTGGAGAACCAAATCATTATTTCCCAGATAAAATTGGATGTCAACATCTGTATCATCGGCATAGAGGCTACTAAAAGCATAAAGACATGAAATGATAGTGAGTCCAGGATGGAACCTTGAGGAACTCCACATGTAGGGTTCAGAACAGACATGGAATTAATGGCTGACACAAAGAATCTTTTATTTGGGTTTAAATCAGTTCATTGTTTTCCAGAGATGCTCAGCTAGTGTGTCATGTGGTGAAGCAGAATATTATGAGCAACAGACTCAAATGCAGCAGAGTCAATCAAAGTCCATTTGAATTCATAAATTCCCTGTGTGGCATCATTCATTTGGAAATGTTTTTTAAAGAGCAGAGAGAGTGTACTTTTTAGGTTTTACAACAGTCATCTCTGCTCACATTGATGTGATTTTGACCCAAACTGTGCAAGATGTAAGAAAACAAACCTGACTGAAAGGAGTTTTCACACTCCAGGAAGTTGTTGAAGAGTCTTTACTGGAATTTTATTGAGAAGTGGAACGTCTGATGCAGTTATGTAACGACTGATAATTGATTCCTTTTGAGAGGCGGTTATGTAACAGCAGTTTTCAACACTTGCTATTACATTCATGACAGATTTAATGAGTTCAAGTCAATATCAAAACAATTTAAAAAATGTTGCTCCAGTGAAATGGGACGAGTTACTGTAACACGTAACTATAAAAGTCAAACCCACTAACCTGTGGGCCAAGACTGGATGAACTAATAAACTAGCACTTTTTTTAAAATTTCAAAGTATTTGCATAAGGAAGTATCATTAAAATTGGCTTCATGTTGAGCTTGTTGGAATTTTCTGCTGTAATTGATCAAAGATGTAGACATTGCATAAAGAAAAACCTGAAAATTTAAATTTGAAGGTGATTATTACACTATTTTTGTGACTAAGACGAACTTGAGATGTATATTGGAGCAGCGTATCACCGTTAGTAATGGAAGAGACTCTCAATCGTATGCTGTAAATGCAATTGGAAACGTAACTCTGTAACCTATCTATTCAGATTTCCCAGATTAATTCCATTTGATTCATGATTCAATTTAATTTTTAATGATTTTTCAGTCACAGGACCAATTTTACTTTAATATGGAATAAATTCTCAGAGTAAACAGTAAAAATGAACTTGATCTTTTTGCATTGATACAACTGAAAATATTTACTTTAAGAAATGAGCCCATTGCATTTACATTAATCATGTCTTTTCTATTGAATGTGACCAAAATGAAAATGCAGTGATTTAAAACAGGCAGGCAGAGTGAATCAGGTGCACATGGTGAAAGTCTCAGGCAGCAAACTGAATGTCCTTCTTGAGTGGCCCTGATGTGTTTCATAACTCGTAGAACCTGCTCGTTTTGTTCCCTTCTTTTGAGGATCCCTAACATAATTAGGGCTGGCGCAATATGCTTCTTTCTCGATTCGACTTTTTTTTATCCATTTATTTATTCATTTATTTATTTTTTTATTTTTTTTTTTGGTGTCGGTTAAATTTAAATTGTGATTCTTTGATTTTAGTGCTTCTTGGTTTGGTTTGTTTTTTTGTAGTTGTTGTTAACAACAACAAAAAAACAACATTTTGAATTCTATTTTTGAACAAAAGAAGTATTTTAAAATCGCCAAACAAAAGATCCTGACACTGATGTGACTTGATTATTTTTCCCTACCCCTCATCATAATCAATAGTTTGTGAGAAGAAATCGATTTTTTTTTTTCCATGAAGAAGACAGAGTGTGTGCATCAGAGGCTCTCACCTGAGTGTTGATGCTGATCAGTGGGATGTGGCTGCCTCGATGCTCTTCATGTGTGAATGCTGTCCTGTCACTTCACCTGACCAGGTGTTTCAGCTTGGCCCTCCCACTGAACTCACTTCAACTCAAACCTTCCCACAATCCTCCTGTGGCATTCATAACCAGTACAACAAGGACACTGAGGACTGACACGGTCACCATGATCCCAGAGATTCATTTTATTGTCTTTTTACATAACACACTCTTCATTGACAGGAATTTCAGTGGCAGTGACGCCACCAGCTGGATTTCTGTAGTTTGAGCAGATTGACTGTTTTAAGTTCATGAATTAGAAACAGTCTCAGCATCACACAGAAAGAGAAAAGATCACAGGATTTAAAAACATCATCATTATTGTCAAGTCACTTTTTTCAATGATCCAAATTCTTAAAAACAACCTGGTAAAACAGTCTTTAAAGTGATTAAACAGTTAAATTTCCATAAAAATCAATGTTTACAAAGGTTTGATTCACTGATGATCTGCTGATTAGTAGTGATGGCAAGATGAAGCCTCATGAACCACTGTTTTTGTTTTCTGAAGCCTCGAGATGGCACTCTTGGATGAAAGATTGAGGCTGAAGTACTGGCAATGAAGTGTGCTTTCAAACATTTCTTGAACTGATAGCACCATCTAGTGGCTTCAGAAAATTAAGACAGTGGTTCATGAAGCTTCATCTCGCCATCCCTACTGATTCGTGTCCACATTATACATTAACCTGGTTCATTGACGAGGAGGACGAGGAGCCCAGACATCCAGCAGCTTGAATGACTGAAGCATTAGCAGTAGCAGCTCCTCCTCAGCGGCTCTCAGTGAGATGTTTGTCCCTGTGTCTCTCAGGATGTCCTGTAGTTTGTCTCTGCTCTCTGACACAGCTGCTGCCACATCCTCAAAGTATCTGAGAGGAGCAGTCTGGATGCTGGAGGAGTGTGTGGGCTCACTGAGTGCTGACACTGAGGGGTAGCTGAGCAGAAACTGGGTGTGGTCCTCTGTGTGAGCCAGCTGCTCCAGCTGGACGTCTTTCCTCTTCAGCTCAGTGATCTCCTGCTCCAGCTTCTTCTGAAGTTCTTTGAGTTCACTCACTGCAGTTTGCTGCTGGGATCTCAGCTCCTGTTTCACCTCAAGGCTTCTTTTCTGGATGAGATGGATTATCTGGGTGAAGCTCTCCTCGCTGCCGTTGTGCTGTTGACAATTTTTTTCCTCTCAAAAGTGCCAGGTAACTCCAGGAAGTGACGTGGTGCCGGCGGCGGAGGAGGAGGAGGAGGAGGAGGAATGGGACGAGGCGCTGTTCGACTTCCCCGGTCAGACGGCTGAGGACCTGTCCTTCCAGAAGGGGGCGCTGATCCGGGTGACGGAGCACATCGACGCCGAGTGGAGGAGGGGCAGAGTGGACGGGAAGGAGGGGCTTTACCCAGCTGCCTTCACCCAGCCCTCCCTGCGTCCACCGCCGGCGGGTGGAGGATCGGCCAGAGCCGTGTTCGACTTCACGGCTGAGAACCAAGACGAGCTGACTCTCAAGGTCTGTGATTGGCCAATTCTCTCTCTCTCTCTCTCTCTCTCTCTCTCTCTCTCTCTCTCTCTCTCTCTCTCTCTCTCTCTCTCTCTCTCTCTCTCTCTCCACAACCCTCTGAATTGCTTATCTCCTCTGGACTCATGCCGGAGCTTCGTTCTTACCCGCCTCGGTTCCGTTTCCCCTTGCAGGTCGGTGATATCGTGACGCAGGTGGAGTCGGTGGACGAGCAGTGGATCGTGGGAGTCCCGGCGATGCTTCCATCGGTCCAAACAGCTCAGACCCTTTCCAATGACTGATAACTGGAGGAACCTTAAAGACACTGCATGTGCTCGATTTCCCTTCATCTGCACTTTCCTCCTCGACTGAACTTTCTTTTTTTTTTTAATTCCATTGAAATCTGTCTTTCGCAGATCGGTTTCAGCCCTGAACCAATGAAAACGGTCCAAACTAGCTCTGTATTCACAAGTCAGATCACTACGGCGGAGTTTTGTTGCTTGTTCTTTTAACCCTTCTGTTGTTTTTTTTTTTGTTTTTTTTTTTTGAAGGAATGAAACAACCTTCTTGTTAACCATCGGAGTGCAATTGAGTGAAGTGTTATTTGTTCTTATTATTTTACCAGAAAATCTGCTGACTTTGGTCTAAATTAAAGTTTGAATCATTTTCATTTTCAGCTCGAAACAGAAGTGTCAAGACAGACAAATCAAACCAGTTCTGCCTTCGTCTCAGTGGATTCAATGGTTTTTTTTTCCCACAACTTTTCACAATGTTTCAAGATCTTTTGAAGAGTTTTAGGAATTCTCATGGCCCAAGTAGGCCGCTGTAGATTACTGAGTAAATGTGCCAGAGACCGCAAAGACTGAAAGGTGAGTTTAACTGATTAAGCGACTGTTGAGGCAAAGCTTCTGGAGCGAACATTTGAAGGTGGGACGAACCACAGCTGTGTGTTTTATTAGAGTGTGTGTGTGTTGAGCATTAAAATTGAATGTTTCGTCAAAGAAGGATTGAGTTTGTTCTGTCAGAACGCCACCAGAGACACGGCATTGGGATTTTCTGAGGGATACTTTGTCAGTACCAGCGATGCTTGAAATATTTCACTGTGCCTTCAGAGCAGCTTCCAACACGTGGTGTTCCTCTGAACGGTACGCTGGACTGAGCTGTCTGGGCATCACCGCTCAGTTGCTGTGCCTTACCCAACAAAGAGTATGTGTTTGTCCGAGAGCTTCTGTATACCGCAGTACCTGTTATCACTCAATACTTCTGAATTGAATTACTCAACAATACCTTTACGTCTCCCCACTCTACCTTTTACGTTTCTCTGCTCTGCCTTGGCGTTTCCTCAGTCTGTCTTTTCATTTCCTAACTCTACCTTTGCGTTTTTCCGCTCTACCTTTGGGTTTCCCCGCTCAACCCTTGCGTTTAGCCACTCTGCGTTTTCCCTTCTGTACCTTTACATTTCCTCGCTCTACCTTTGTGTAACCCAGGTTAAAAATCATGGAAACAGTTATTTTCCATCCGTCCTGAGTGCACCTGAATGCACCTTTACGCTGCGTGTTGACGTACCTCACACAATTCCGGTCACGTGACAGAGCGAGCCAATCGCGTCTCAGAGTGACCTGCTTTTCATGCTTCAGCTGTTTTCCCCACTCAGACGTGTGGGGGGAAGCCAGCCGACAGCTGTGAGCAGGTTTGTTTCAAGCTTTACAATCATTCATCTGTGCTTTTGTTTCAAACTCTGTGCGCTGAGTATTGCATTATACACTTGTAGAAGTCACTGCCGGGCCTGCAGGGAGTCCCTAGCTGCCATCTTGTGCCGTTAATGTGAGGAACTGGTGAGTTGAATGAATGCTTCAATACTATGCTGGGCTAATGTAGCTCTGTAGCATTAGCGGTAGCATCAGCCCTGACACACATGATTGATTGCTTATGTGAAGCTTTTCTTGGCAAGCTGATGTGTTTATCTGTTAATTTCAGTGTGTGTTGGTCTGTTGAATGCACATGAACTGTGAGATGCTTCTCAATTGTAAGTGTAAAGAATGTAGCACCTTATGTATTTACTTTATTTTCTGAGGGATACTTTGTCAGTACCAGCGATGCTTGAAATATTTCACTGTGCCTTCAGAGCAGCTTCCAACACGTGGTGTTCCTCTGAACGGTACGCTGGACTGAGCTGTCTGGGCATCACCGCTCAGTTGCTGTGCCTTACCCAACAAAGAGTATGTGTTTGTCCTAGAACTTCTCTGTACCGCAGTACCTGTTATCGCTCAATACTTCTGGATTGGATTACTCAACAATACCTTTACGCCTCCCCACTCTACCTTTTACGTTTCTCTGCTCTGCCTTGGTGTTTCCTCAGTCTGTCTTTGCATTTCCTAACTCTACCTTTGCGTTTTCCCGCTCTACCTATGCACTTGCCCGCTCTACCTTCACGTTTCCCCGCTCTACCTTTGCTACCATTTGTTTTCCTGCTCTACCTTTACATCTCCCACTCTACTTTTGGGTTTCCCCGCTCTACCTTTACATCTCCCCGCTCTACCTTTGGGTTTCCCCGCTCTACCTTTGGGTTTCCCCGCTCTACCTTTACATCTCCCGCTCTACCTTTTGGTTTCCCCGCTCTGCCTTTGGGTTTCCCCGCTCTAACTTTGGGTTTCCCCGCTCTACCTTTACATCTCCCGCTCTACCTTTTGGTTTCCCCGCTCTACCTTTGGGTTTCCCCGCTCTACCTTTGGGTTTCCCCGCTCTACCTTTACATTTCCTCGCTCTACCTTTGCGTGTCCCCTTCTCTACCTTTGTTTCGTCTCATCTTTTTCCATTACCACTCTACATAGGCGGATCTCGGGGGTGGCTACTTGGGCTCAAGCCCCGGATGTTTTGTCAAGAGCCCCGGATCGCGGATCCGAGCTGGTCTGAGTATAATGTGCAGTACTGGAATTCACCAGAGAGTGGCAGCATGCGCTGGAGAGCAGCCAGCAGTCTGCCGCCTGTCCAGAAGAAGAAGCGTTCACGTCTATGCGCGCTATTTGCTGCTCCTTGACTCTACTGCTGACCAGAGTCGACTCATGATGGATTTCTGAAGCTTTTTTAAAAAAGCGGACGTCGCCACCAGCAGCAGCAGCAGCAGCAGCAGCAGCTGCAACACAGATTGATGTTCCCGGTTTGTGAAACTGACTGATTTTGCCAGCTGGCTATCAGTATTGTCCGTTAATACCAACAACAACAAAACAACACAGCAACACAACCGCACTGAAAATGAAAGACAGCAAGATCAATGTTACATTCCAAGATAAGACTAAAAACCCTTGATGAAATATGAATGAAAAGTATTACTAGCAAAATGATTAAAGTATTCATTGTGCAGGAAAGTGCTCCCTGTCAGTGCTTTGCCATTATATAGGACGTTTTTGGATTATTATACTGTACTACGGCAGCTGTTTAAGCTTGTCCTAATTGTAGCTAATATGTACACTTTTGGGTGGTTCAATCAACAGTTAATCATGATGTATTTTTCAGCTAATCCAAGGGAGTTTAAAACAGTTCATTTATTTGAAGAAGAGGGAGAATTTTCGAATCTCATCAAGAAACATTTCAAACATTTAAACTCAATATATCAGTATGTTTCATAGGTTTTATTTCTAAATATTTTTATTTATTTTAGTTCATGTGTGAGTGAAGAGGAAAAGACAGGAGATGACCCACATTTAACATTCAAAAAAAGGCATGACAAGACATGAGAGCAGCTCTGAAATATTGTATTTAAAGAGTAACGGAGACAGAAGAGAGGAAGGAGTGAAAGAGTGAGGGGGAAAATGAACAGGAAATCATAAAAAATGTGCAGAGAAAGCAAGAGAGAAGAGACAGGAGGATGGAAGACAGGACTGAAGAACAGAGCAGTAAAGGACAGCAGAGGTGCCAGCCAGGATCACAGGGAGCCTGCAGGAAGGAAATAAGGTATTTTATTATTTCTTTAGTTTATGATCAGTCTGAATAACTTTTGTATTTTAGATTTTTTTTTCTTTCAGTGGACATGAGGCATAAAACAATGACTTCAAGGCTGCTTGTGGTAAGACATTTGAATCATTAAAGGGTCTGATTTTTAAGTGTTCTCTGTGCCTTTCTCAGCTTTCAATTGGTGGTAAGTTGATGTAAAAAAAAAAAAAAATCAAAAAATAAAGATAGTTTAGTATGCGTGGCACAAAAAATGCCGGAAAAAATAGATCGGCATCTGCACCCTCAGGGCTAAGCCCCTGATCTCCTAGAATCCTAGATCCGCCCCTGCCACTCTACCTTTCAGTTAATGAGAAGTACACCTGAGAGACCTAAGAAACTTTTTAAACGCTCCGCTTTTGACATCCCCCTCATGAATATGGTGCCACAACTTTCAAAATAACTCAAAAGTAATCACCATGAAAATGTTGCAGGGACTTTTTTCACATCTCTGATAATGGAATTAGCAGCTGTTCATGAAATTAACTTACATTTTGAAGAAATTAAGCTTTTTTTTTTACCTAAGTTAGATTTTTTTTTATTGTCTTAACCACATCCGTTCTGGAGTGGTCACAGTAATTCCGGCAGTCCATCCAAGAGAACCTTGCCATCTGTTCATTTCCTCAAATCTGTGATGTTAACTGAACTGTAGTTTGCTGTTCTTTAAGGTGATGAAGTCTAGATGCAGTATTATAGCTCATCTATTCCAGGTCATCTGCTTATTTCAACATTCTACTAAGACACATGAGAAGATGGAAATCTTGATCATAAGTGAAAAGTTATTTGAGTATCTGACGAACATCCATCAGCATTCAGTGGTCTTTTATTCCTACATTTTTTGCACTTTATAATGTGTCTTGTTGTGCTGTCATTTCAGGCGTCAGCAGGCGGCGCCACGACCGATTCAGACTGTGTAAAAAAAAAAAAAAAACACTTTGAACCCGTTCGGCTGGTATTTATTCACTTTCAAGTCAGTAGGGGAAATGTGTGTGAGTGTGACAGAAATCCTGGCATCACGCGTTGTTTATGTAACCAAACATTCCTGCTTTTTAATCCAAATAAACCTTTCAGTCTTAATTCCACATTCAGCTTTTATTGTCTTTGCCTCACACTGAACAGCTCAAACTTAATGAGATATTCCAGTTCAAACAGATTAAGCAAACATTACCCACACACAATGAAAACAAATGATGATCCACATACAATGTAAGTAGAGTGTTCTAAAACTAAATAAATCAGAAAATAGTGAAAATACTGGTTACAACTTCCCATATTTCAAATCAGTTGTTCTTTAGTATATAGAGATGCCAAAAAGAAAGTTAATTCCTCAAGAGGGTCCCAGTCATTCATTGAATTTAAATATGATACATATTTAGTAGATTCTCAGATTGTCAATCACACAACTCTGAATCGGTGTCAAGCATGGGATGCTCCAACATGTGTTATAAGACCCCTGATTATCTCTTCGTGACCCCACAATCTCATTGACAGAAGTTTTAATGCTCCTCTTTGTTGCCTCTGCAGGTCAGACCTCCCATGATTTCTTATGTTTCCCTCTGTAGTCTGAACTACATGAGAAAATGACACGGGCAGAATTTCAATCAGGATTAGAAGTTCTCTGAACTGGGTTCATTAAACTCAGCAGAGACTCCAGAAGAGCCGAGGAGCCACAGTCCAGCGTGTAGCGGCTGGGTGAAGGTGGTCTGGACTCTGTGGAGGAGAGTCATGGTTTCAGACACGCTGTAGAAGGACAGAATACCTGCCTTGTGATCCAGGTACACTCCCACTCTGGAGGACTGAGGACCTGAGACGGGTCTGCACTGCTTGTTGTACCAAAACATGTAAGAGTTGTTGTCACATTTCAGAGCCCAGGATTTGTCATTAAACCCCAAAATGCATTCGTTTTCACTCCCTGCTCTGCTGATGTTCTTGTATGTGACTGCAATGAAAACTCCTCCCCCTCTCCGCTCCACCTCCCAGTAACTGCGTCCAGTCAGACTCTGTCTGCCCAGGACCTGGTACCAGTAGGTGAACCTGTCGGGATGAGGAACGAAAGCGTCGTCCTGACGCTTGATGGCCACCTTCCTGTTCTCCTTGGAGAGTAACAGACGTCTGTGTGCCGAGTTTGGATCCAGAGTGATCTGCTGTGAATATTTTAAGAATTCTGCTCTGGTCTGTGGCTCTGAAGGCTTCTCTCCGGTGCCTCTTGGTGGAAACCGGTTGTGGTCCTTCTTGTCTTCCAGCTGCTCCAGCTGGACGTCTTTCCTCTTCAGCTCGGTGATCTCCAGCTGCAGTTTCTGCATCTGCTGCTGAAGCAGCTTCACATCGTTCTCCCGCTGCTGGATACTCTGCTGGATGTTTAGTCGATTCGCCTTCAGCTTCTTCTGCTTCTGGCTCCTTTCCGCTGCAGCTGGGACTGTTTCACGGCCTCGGCTTTGGTCCATCATGCAGGTGATCTGGTGAGCTGCTACTGTCGGCTTCAGAGCACAGCTTCAATATTCTGTTTGAAACAAAGAAGACCTTTTCATAATGTTGACTGAGGAAACATTGAATCATCAGTTATGTGGTGTGATGATCAGTCGCCCCCTAGTGGCTGTGTGCTCTCTGAATCATGAGTCCTATCAGACAACCCTAACCCTAAGAAACTGATCTTAAAGATAGAAAAAATATAAAACCTAACATAATGTCAACTGTGTTCAAGAAAAACACCACACCACAAACAGCTTATTTGCTTTTTCTTCTTTTCCTGCACATTTGATCCTCAATTCAGAGGCTGAAAAAACATTTAAGCAACAAGAAATTCAAACCTTCACATTTTACTTTATGCAGATGATTCAACTGTCTATTTTCACAAAACTAAAAAATCACCAACTACAATCTCAACATAAAGCCAATTTCAGTTAAACTTTCTGGTGAATAATACAGTGAAAGGTTAAAGAAAGTCCGATAGCTGTAGCATTCTGATTGTACAAACTCACTCAGCATAACTTTAAGGGTAATGCTGGTTGGCTATCTTTCATGGCAGCATCACCAAAATCTCAACTCAGATCTACACTGATGAAATTTGCATAAAAAAGATTAAATTTTCTTTGCAATTTTTACAACCTGCTTGAGAGTTTGATCAGATTGGAGCCTCTTGGGCCAGTTTTGGCCCACGGGCCTCATGTTTTGACAATTTGAAGCATCTGAAAAATGTGTCATTTCTGTTATACAAGTTCAAACAACCTGTTTCAAAATTTAATAATATTGAATAAATAAGGCTTTTAATTTGATCATCATTATCAGTTATACTAACATTGTTATTGTCCAAGCTACAAGTCAGTGTTTTTATTGGCTCTGAGCTCAAACATGTGGACCTTGATCCAGCTGCAGTCTGGAACTTTGACAGAAGGAGAAGCAGTTAATCCAGAAATAGATTTAATTATTCCTGGAAGCAGTGATGTTTCCTCATTTCTCCATAAAGACTTTTACAGTATCAGTTTAGAAAGGGGAGAAGCACCAGAGTTCGGTTGAGTTTGTGTGATTTACTGATTGAATTTCACACTTTTCGTACTAAAGTGAAACAACAGGGCACTGCTTTGACCATTCTTGTTAAGGTGTCGGTAAGTTAAAGGGAAAGTCTATTGATGGTAATTTGATGCAATTTTAGTGATGCTGAGTCACAATGACATTCTGCGCACAATCAAAGACAAAAGCTGTGGAACTTCCTCATGCCAAACCATGACAGGGAGCGGCCTCAACGCGCACAATTACCTGCTGACCGTGAAATGTTGAAATTAGGAACTTCTTCCACATAAAAACTAAAAAAATCACACAAAAACAAAGAGTTCCAGTCATTTTTAATCTGAGCCTAGTCGAGTTGGAGTTCCACAAGGCTCGATCCGGGGCCCATGACTGTTCAGTATTTGACTCATAGAGAAAATATTGTTTTAGGTGTGTTTGCCTTTTCGGTGCAAACAGCTTGCCAAAATTTCCTGAAACAAAAATGAAAAGAATGATGAGTTTTCACTCAAAGCCAAAAATGCAGAAGCTGCTTTTGGAGAACCAAATCATTATTTCCCAGATCAAATTGGATGTAAACATCTGTATCATCAGCATAGAAGCTAATAAAAGCATAAAGACATGAAATGATAGTGAGTCCAGGATGGAACCTTGAGGAACTCCACATGTAGGGTTCAGAACAGACACGGAATTAATGGCTGACACAAAGAATCTTTTATTTGGGTTTAAATCAGTTCATTGTTTTCCAGAGATGCTCAGCTAGTGTTTCATGTGATGAAGCAGAATATTATGAGCAACAGACTCAAATGCAGCAGAGTCAATCAAAGTCCATTTGAATTTATAAATTCCCTGCAGCATCATTCATTTGGAAATGTTTTTTAAAGAGCAGAGAGAGTGTACTTTTTAGGTTTTACAACAGTCATCTCTGCTCACATTGATGTGATTTTGACCCAAACTGTGCAAGATGTAAGAAAACAAACCTGACTGAAAGGAGTTTTCACACACCAGGAAGTTGTTGAGTCTTTACTGGAATTTTATTGAGACGTGGAACGTCTGATGCAGTTATGTAACGACTGAGAATTGATTCCTTTTGAGAGGCGGTTATGTAACAGCAGTTTTCAACACTTGCTATTACATTCATGACAGATTTAATGAGTTCAAGTCAATATCAAAACAATTTAAAAAATGTTGCTCCAGTGAAATGGGACGAGTTACTGTAACACGTAACGATAAAAGTCAAACCCACTAACCTGTGGGCCAAGACTGGATGAACTAATAAACTTGCACTTCTTTAAAATGTCACAGTATTTGCATAAGGAAGTATCATTAAAATTGGCTTCATGTTGAGCTTGTTGGAATTTTCTGCTGTAATTGATCAAACATGTAGACATTGCATAAAGAAAAACCTGAAAATTTAAATTTGAAGGTGATTATTACACTATTTTTGTGATTAAGACGAACTTGAGATGTATGTTGGAGCAGCGTATCACCGTTAGTAATGAAAGAGATTCTCAATCGTATGCTGTAAATGCAATTGGAAACATAAGTCTGTAACCAGAGCTGGCTATCTATTCAGATTTCCCAGATTAATTCCATTTGATTCATGATTCAATTTAATTTTTAATGATTTTTCAGTCACAGGACCAATTTCACTTTAATATGGAATAAATTCTCAGAGTAAACAGTAAAAATGAACTTGAGCTTTTTGCATTGATACAGTTGAAAATATTTACTTTAAGAAATGAGCCCATTGCATTTACATTAATCATGTATTTTCTATTGGATGTGACCAAAATGAAAATGCAGTGATTTAAAACAGGCAGGCAGAGTGAATCAGGTGCACATGGTGAAAGTCTCAGGCAGCAAACTGAATGTCCTTCTTGAGTGGCCCTGATGTGTTTCATAACTCGTAGAACCTGCTAGTTTTGTTCCCTTCTTTTGAGGATCCCTAACATAATTAGGGCTGGCGCAATATGCTTCTTTCCCGTTTCGATTTTTTTAAATCTATTTTTCTATTCATTTATTTGTTTATTCTTTTTTTTTTTTTTTTGATGTCGGTTAAATTTAAATTGTGATTCTTTGATTTTAGTGCTTCTTGGTTTGGTTTGTTTTTTTCTAGTTGTTGTTAACAACAACAAAAAAAACAACATTTTGAATTCTATTTTTGAACAAAAGAAGTATTTTAAAATCACCTAACAAAAGATCCTGACACTGATGTGACTTGATTATTTTTCCCTACCCCTCATCATAATCAATAGTTTGTGAGAAGAAATCGATTTTTTTTTTTACATGAAGAAGACAGAGTGTGTGCATCAGAGGCTCTCACCTGAGTGTTGATGCTGATCAGTGGGATGTGGCTGCCTCGATGCTCTTCATGTGTGAATGCTGTCCTGTCACTTCACCTGACCAGGTGTTTCAGCTTGGCCCTCCCACTGAACTCACTTCAACTCAAACCTTCCCACAATCCTCCTGTGGCATTCATAACCAGTACAACAAGGAGACTGAGGACTGACACGGTCACCATGATCCCAGAGATTCATTTTATTGTCTTTTTACATAACACACTCTTCATTGACAGGAATTTCAGTGGCAGTGACGCCACCAGCTGGATTTCTGTAGTTTGAGCAGATTGACTGTTTTAAGTTCATGAATTAGAAACAGTCTCAGCATCACACAGAAAGAGAAAAGATCACAGGATTTAAAAACATCATCATTATTGTCAAGTCACTTTTTTCAATGATCCAAATTCTTAAAAACAACCTGGTAAAACAGTCTTTAAAGTGATTAAACAGTTAAATTTCCATAAAAATCAATGTTTACAAAGGTTTGATTCACTGATGATCTGCTGATTAGTAGTGATGGCAAGATGAAGCCTCATGAACCACTGTTTTTGTTTTCTGAAGCCTCGAGACGGCACTCTTGGATGAAAGATTGAGGCTGAAGTACTGGCAATGAAGTGTGCTTTCAAACATTTCTTGAACGGATAGCACCATCTAGTGGCTTCAGAAAATTAAGACAGTGGTTCATGAAGCTTCATCTCGCCATCACTACTGATTCGTGTCCACATTATACATTAACCTGGTTCATTGACGAGGAGGACGAGGAGCCCAGACATCCAGCAGCTTTAATGACTGAAGCATTAGCAGTAGCAGCTCCTCCTCAGCGGCTCTCAGTGAGATATTTGTCCCTGTGTCTCTCAGGATGTCCTGGAGTTTCTCCCTGCTCTCTGACACAGCTGCTGCCACATCCTCAAAGTATCTGAGAGGAGCAGTCTGGATGCTGGAGGAGTGTGTGGGCTCACTGAGTGCTGACACTGAGGGGTAGCTGAGCAGAAACTGGGTGTGGTCCTCTGTGTGAGCCAGCTGCTCCAGCTGGACGTCTTTCCTCTTCAGCTCAGTGATCTCCTGCTCCAGCTTCTTCTGAAGTTCTTTGAGTTCACTCACTGCAGTTTGCTGCTGGGATCTCAGCTCCTGTTTCACCTCAAGGCTTCTTTTCTGGATGAGATGGATTATCTGGGTGAAGCTCTCCTCGCTGCCGTCGTGCTGTTGACAATTTTTTTCCTCTCAAAAGTGCCAGGTAACTCCAGGAAGTGACGTGGCGCCGGCGGCGGAGGAGGAGGAGGAGGAGGAGGAGGAATGGGACGAGGCGCTGTTCGACTTCCCCGGTCAGACGGCTGAGGACCTGTCCTTCCAGAAGGGGGCGCTGATCTGGGTGACGGAGCACATCGACGCCGAGTGGAGGAGGGGCAGAGTGGACGGGAAGGAGGGGCTTTACCCAGCGGCCTTCACCCAGCCCTCCCTGCGTCCACCGCCGGCTAGTGGAGGATCGGCCAGAGCAGTGTTCGACTTCACGGCTGAGAACCAAGACGAGCTGACTCTCAAGGTCTGTGATTGGCCGATTCTCTCTCTCTCTCTCTCTCTCTCTCTCTCTCTCTCTCTCTCTCTCTCTCTCTCTCTCTCTCTCTCTCTCTCTCTCTCTCTCCACAACCCTCTGAATTGCTTATCTCCTCTGGACTCATGCCGGAGCTTCGTTCTTACCCGCCTCGGTTCTGTTTCCCCCTGCAGGTCGGTGATATCGTGACGCAGGTGGAGTCGGTGGACGAGCAGTGGATCGTGGGAGTCCCGGCGACGCCTTCATCGGTCCAAACCACTCAGACCCTTTCCAATGACTGATAACTGGAGGAACCTGAAAGACACGACATGTGCTCGATTTCCCTTCATCTGCACTTTCCTCCTCTACTGAACTTTCTTTTTTAATTCCATTGAAATCTGTCTTTCGCAGATCGGTTTCAGCCCTGAACCAATGAAAACGGTCCAAACTAGCTCTGTATTCACGAGTCAGATCACTACGGCGGAGTTTTGTTGCTTGTTCTTTTAACCCTTCTGTTGTTTGTTTGTTTTTTTTTTTAAGGAATGAAACAACCTTCTTGTTAACCATCGGAGTGCAATTGAGTGAAGTGTTATTTGTCTTTATTATTTTACCAGAAAATCTGCTGACTTTGGTCTAAATTAAAGTTTGAATCGTTTTCATTTTCAGCTCGAAACAGAGGCGTCAAGACAGACAAATCAAACCAGTTCTGCCTTATTCTCAGTGGATTCAATGGTTTTTTTCCCCACAACTTTTCACAATGTTTCAAGATCTTTTTGAAGACTTTTAGGAATTCTCATGGCCCTAGTAGGCCGCTGTAGATTACTGAGTAAACGTGCCAGAGACCGCAAAGACTGAAAGGTGAGTTTAACTGATTAAGGGACTGTTGAGGCAAAGCTTCTGGAGCGAACATTTGAAGGTGGGACGAACCACAGCTGTGTGTTTTATTAGAGTGTGTGTGTGTTGAGCATTAAAATTGAATGTTTCGTCAAAGAAGGATTGAGTTTGTTCTGTCAGAATGCCACCAGAAACGCGGCATTGGGATTTTCTGAGGGATACTTTTGTCAGTACCAGCGATGCTTGAAATATTTCACTGTGCCTTCAGAGCAGCTTCCAACACGTGGTGTTCCTCTGAACGGTACGCTGGACTGAGCTGTCTGGGCATCACCGCTCAGTTGCTGTGCCTTACCCAACAACGAGTATGTGTTTGTCCTAGAACTTCTCTATACCGCAGTACCTGTTATCGCTCAATACCTCTGGATTGGATTACTCAACAATACCTTTACGTCTCCCCACTCTACCTTTTACGTTTCTCTGCTCTGCCTTGGTGTTTCCTCAGTCTATCTTTGCATTTCCTAACTCTACCTTTGCGTTTTCCCGCTCTACCTTTGCTACCATTTGTTTTCCTGCTCTACCTTTACATCTCCCACTCTACTTTTGGGTTTCCCCGCTCTACCTTTACATCTCCCCGCTCTACCTTTGGGTTTCCCCGCTCTACCTTTGGGTTTCCCCGCTCTACCTTTACATCTCCCGCTCTACCTTTTGGTTTCCCCGCTCTGCCTTTGGGTTTCCCCGCTCTAACTTTGGGTTTCCCCGCTCTACCTTGGCTACCATTTGTTTTCCTGCTCTACCTTTACATCTCCCACTCTGCCTTTGGGTTTCCCCGCTCTACCTTTACATCTCCCCGCTCTACCTTTGGGTTTCCCCGCTCTACCTTTGGGTTTCCCCGCTCTACCTTTACATCTCCCGCTCTACCTTTTGGTTTCCCCGCTCTACCTTTGGGTTTCCCCGCTCTACCTTTACATTTCCTCGCTCTACCTTTGCGTGTCCCCTTCTCTACCTTTGTTTTGTCTTATCTTTTTCCATTACCACTCTACATAGGCGGATCTCGGGGGTGGCTACTTGGGCTCAAGCCCCGGATGTAGGGATGTGCGATACCACTTTTTTTCAGACCGATACCAAGTACGAGTACTTCATCTTCAGTACTCACCGATACCGATACTTGCATACCGATACTTTATATACATAAATGTAAAATAATGCAATGAGATTATTTTTGAAAATGAATTTTATTTCCAATAAAAAGGCAGCCCAGCCACTACGTTTAAGTCCAAAATAATAGTCTGAAAAATAAAACAAGCAACTGAGTTTGCACTTATTTAAATGAAATTAAGTGCAAGATAAAACAATTTCTCTGAGTTTTACACTTTACATAAACTATGGTTTTTAAATGTACTAATTTTAATGATTTTTTTATGAACTAAAGTCAAAGATAGAACAACCCCCGAGTTTAAAGAGTTGCTCGTGTTATTTGTGCTGCTCTCGGATCTCTGCTCTCAGTTTCTCGGTCTTCTGCAGAGTTTGCCGTCGAGTTGCTGCCGGAGTTTTCTTTTTTCCAACACAACAGCGTCAGACTCTCGTCCACAAGCTTCGCCTTAGGTGTTTAAACAAATTACTCGTGGTAAATGAACAACATCGCGCACCTCCTTTAGCAATTTTAGCATTGCAGAGTTAGCATTCTGCAAAGCTCGGCTCGTTTTCACTTGTATAAAAGAATTTCCACACCGGCGGAGTTTTGGTGAGACGAGCAGCCGTTCTGGATTCATTCCTGTTGTCTCTGCTCTGGATGAGACTCATGGAGAAGTCAGCCCACTGCAGTGTAGCCCTGCGCCTGTCAGCGCTCCAGAGAGGAGCTTCTTCCTCCTTCATGTTTGTCGGCAGCTTGCATCCCATTTGGTTGCACTACCGCCAACTGCTGGTGAGGAGGGCTTACTACGTGTGGGGTTTTCTTGCCGTGAGTATCGGCGGCTGGCATCGGTAGCCTTCGCGAGTACCCGATACCTTGAAATAAGGCCAGTATCGGCCCGATACCGATACCTGGTATCGGTACTCGCACATCCCTACCCGGATGTTTTGTCAAGAGCCCCGGATCGCGGATCCGAGCTGGTCTGAGTATAATGTGCAGTACTGGAATTCACCAGAGAGTGGCAGCATGCGCTGGAGAGCAGCCAGCAGTCTGCCGCCTGTCCAGAAGAAGAAGCGTTCACGTCTATGACGTTATTTGCTGCTCCTTGACTCTACTGCTGACCAGAGTCGACTCATAATGGATTTCTGAAGCTTTTTTAAAAAAGTGGACGTCGCCACCAGCAGCAGCAGCAGCAGCAGCAGCTGCAACACAGATTGATGTTCCCGGTTTGTGAAACTGACTGATTTTGTCAGCTGGCTATCAGTATTGTCCGTTAATACCAACAACAACACAACAACACAGCAACACAACCGCACTGAAAATGAAAGACAGCAAGATCAATGTTACATTCCAGGATAAGACTAAAAACCCTTGATGAAATATGAATGAAAAGTATTACTAGCAAAATGATTAAAGTATTCATTGTGCAGAAAAGTGCTCCCTGTCAGTGCTTTGCCATTATATAGGACGTTTTTGGATTATTATACTGTACTACGGCAGCTGTTTAAGCTTGTTCTAATTGTAGCTAATATGTACACTTTTGGGTGTTCAATCAACAGTTAATCATGATGTAGTTTTCAGCTAATCCAAGGGAGTTTAAAACAGTTCATTTATTTGAAGAAGAGGGAGAATTTTCTAATCTCATCAAGAAACATTTCAAACATTTAAACTCAATATATCAGTATGTTTCATAGGTTTTATCTCTAAATATTTTTATTTATTTTAGTTCATGTGTGAGTGAAGAGGAAAAGACAGGAGATGACCCACATTTAACATTCAAAAAAAGGCATGACAAGACATGAGAGCAGCTCTGAAATATTGTATTTAAAGAGTAACGGAGACAGAAGAGAGGAAGGAGTGAAAGAGTGAGGGGGAAAATGAACAGGAAATCATAAAAAATGTGCAGAGAAAGCAAGAGAGAAGAGACAGGAGGATGGAAGACAGGACTGAAGAACAGAGCAGTAAAGGACAGCAGAGGTGCCAGCCAGGATCACAGGGAGCCTGCAGGAAGGAAATAAGGTATTTTATTATTTCTTTAGTTTATGATCAGTCTGAATAACTTTTGTATTTTAGATTTTTTTTCTTTCAGTGGACATGAGGCATAAAACAATGACTTCAAGGCTGCTTGTGGTAAGACATTTGAATCATTAAAGGGTCTGATTTTTAAGTGTTCTCTGTGCCTTTCTCAGCTTTCAATTGGTGGTAAGTTGATGTAAAAAAAAAAAAAATCAATAAATAAAGATAGTTTAGTATGCGTGGCACAAAAAATGTCGGAAAAAATAGATCGGCATCTGCACCCTCAGGGCTAAGCCCCTGATCTCTGAGAATCCTAGATCCGCCCCTGCCACTCTACCTTTCAGTTAATGAGAAGTACACCTGAGAGACCTAAGAAACTTTTTAAACGCTCCGCTTTTGACATCCCCCTCATGAATACGGTGCCACAACTTTCAAAATAACTCAAAAGTAATCACTATGAAAATGTTGCTGTGACTTTTTTCACATCTCTGATAATGGAATTAGCAGCTGTTCATGAAATTAACTTACATTTTGAAGAAATTAAGCTTTTTTTTTTACCTAAGTTAGATTTTTTTTTTATTGTCTTAACCACATCCGTTCCGGAGTGGTCACAGTAATTCCGGCAGTCCAGCCAAGAGACCCTCGCCATCTGTTCATTTCCTCAAATCTGTGATGTTAACTGAACTGTAGTTTGCTGTTCTTTAAGGTGATGAAGTCTAGATGCAGTATTATAGCTCATCTATTCCAGGTCGTCTGCTTATTTCAACATTCTACTAAGACACATGAGGATGGAAATCTTGATCATAAGTGAAAAGTTATTTGAGTATCTGACGAACATCGATCAGCATTCAGTGGTCTTTTATTCCTACATTTTTTGCACTTTATAATGTGTCTCGTTGTGCTGTCATTTCAGGCGTCAGCAGGCGGCGCCACGACCGATTCAGACTGTGACGCGTTGAGTGAAAAAAAAAAAAAAAACACTTTGAACCCGTCCGGCTGGTCGTTGTTCACTTTCAAGTCAGTAGGGGAAATGTGTGTGAGTGTGACAGAAATCCTGGCACCACGCGTTGTTTATGTAACCAAACATTCCTGCTTTTTAATCCAAATAAACCTTTCAGTCTTAATTCCACATTCAGCTTTTATTGTCTTTGCCTCACATTGAACAGCTCAAACTTATTGAGATATTCCAGTTCAAACAGATTAAGCAAACATTACCCACACACAATGAAAACAATTAAATGATGATTCACATACAATGTAAGTAGAGTGTTCTAAAACTAAATAAATCAGAAAATAGTGAAAATACTGGTTGCAACTTCCCATATTTCTAATCAGTTGTTCTTTAGTATATAGAGATGCCAAAAAGAAAGTTAATTCCTCAAGAGGGTCCCAGTCATCCATTGAATTTAAATATGATACATATTAAACAGATTCTCAGATTCTCAATCACACAACTCTGAATCGGTGTCAAGCATGGGATGCTCCAACATGTGTTATAAGACCCCTGATTATCTCTTCGTGACCCCAGAATCTCATTGACAGAAGTTTTAATGCTCCTCTTTGTTGCCTCTGCAGGTCGGACCTCCCATGATTTCTTATGTTTCCCTCTGTAGTCTGAACTACATGAGAAAATGACACGGGCAGGATTTCAATCAGGATTAGAAGTTCTCTGAACTGGGTTCATTAAACTCAGCAGAGACTCCAGAAGAGCCGAGGAGCCACAGTCCAGCGTGTAGCGGCTGGGTGAAGGTGGTCTGGACTCTGTGGAGGAGAGTCATGGTTTCAGACACGCTGTAGAAGGACAGAATACCTGCCTTGTGATCCAGGTACACTCCCACTCTGGAGGACTGAGGACCTGAGACGGGTCTGCACTGCTTGTTGTACCAAAACATGTAAGAGTTGTTGTCACATTTCAAAGCCCAGGATTTGTCATTAAACCCCAAAATGCATTCGTTTTCACTCCCTGCTCTGCTGATGTTCTTGTATGTGACTGCAATGAAAACTCCTCCCCCTCTCCGCTCCACCTCCCAGTAACTGCGTCCAGTCAGACTCTGTCTGCCCAGGACCTGGTACCAGTAGGTGAACCTGTCGGGATGAGGAACGAAAGCGTCGTCCTGACGCTTGATGGCCACCTTCCTGTTCTCCTTGGAGAGTAACAGACGTCTGTGTGCCGAGTTTGGATCCAGAGCGATCTGCTGTGAATATTTTAAGAATTCTGCTCTGGTCTGTGGCTCTGAAGGCTTCTCTCCGGTGCCTCTTGGTGGAAACCGGTTGTGGTCCTTCTTGTCTTCCAGCTGCTCCAGCTGGACGTCTTTCCTCTTCAGCTCGGTGATCTCCAGCTGCAGTTTCTGCATCTGCTGCTGAAGCAGCTTCACATCGTTCTCCCGCTGCTGGATACTCTGCTGGATGTTTAGTCGATTCGCCTTCAGCTTCTTCTGCTTCTGGCTCCTTTCCGCTGCAGCTGGGACTGTTTCACGGCCTCGGCTTTGGTCCATCATGCAGGTGATCTGGTGAGCTGCTACTGTCGGCTTCAGAGCACAGCTTCAATATTCTGTTTGAAACAAAGAAGACCTTACTGTTACTTTTCATAATGTTGACTGAGAAAACATTGAATCATCAGTTATGTAGTGTGATGATCAGTCGCCCCCTGGTGGCTGTTTGCTCTCTGAATCATGAGTCCTATCAGACAACCCTAACCCTAAGAAACTGATCTCAGAGATAGAAAAAATATAAAACCTGAAATAATGTCAACTGTGTTCAAGAAAAACACCACACCACAAACAGCTGATTTGCTTTTTCTTCTTTTCCTGCACATTTGATCCTCAATTCAGAGGCTGAAAAAACATTTAAGCAACAAGAAATTCAAACCTTCCCATTTTACTTTATGCAGATGATTCAACTGTCTATTTTCACAAAACTATAAAATTACCAGCTACAATCTCAAAATAAAGACAATTTTAATTAAACTTTCTGATGAAAAATACTGTGAAAGGTTCAAGAAACTCCTGTAGCTGTAGCATTCTGAATGTTTATACAAACTCCATCCATCCATCCATCCATCTTCAGCCGCTTATCCGGGCCGGGTCGCGGGGGCAGCAGTCTCAGCAGGGATGCCCAGACTTCCCTGTCCCCAGACACTTCCTCCAGCTCTTCCGGGAGGATCCCAAGGCGTTCCCAGGCCAGCCGAGAGACATAGTCTCTCCAGCGTGTCCTGGGTCTTCCCCGGGGTCTCCTCCCGGTGGGACATGCCCGGAAAACCTCCCCAGGGAGGCGTCCAGGAGGCATCCTGAACAGATGCCCGAGCCACCTCAGCTGGCCCCTCTCGATGTGGAGGAGAAGCGGCTCTACTCTGAGCTCCTCCCTGGTGACTGAGCTCCTCACCCTATCTCTAAGGGAGCGCCCAGCCACCCTACGGAGGAAGCTCATTTCGGCCGCTTGTATCCGGGATCTTGTCCTTTCGGTCATGACCCAAAGCTCATGACCATAGGTGAGGGTGGGAACGTAGATTGACCGGTAAATCGAGAGCTTCGCCTTTCGGCTCAGCTCCTTCTTCACCACGACGGACCGATACAACGACTGCATCACTGCAGCCGCTGCACCGATCCGCCTGTCAATCTCACGCTCCATCCGTCCCCCACTCGTGAACAAGACCCCAAGATACTTAAACTCCTCCACCTGGGCTAGGGTCTCTCTACCTACCTGGAGAGGGCAAGCCACCTTGTTCCGGTCGAGGACCATGGCCTCGGATTTGGAGGTGCTGATCCTCATTCCTGTCGCTTCACACTCGGCTGCGAACCGCCCCAGTGCATGCTGTAGGTCCTGGTTCGATGAAGCCAGCAGGACAACATCATCTGCAAAAAGCAGAGATGAAATCCTGTGGTCCCCGAACCGGACCCCCTCCGGCCCCTGGCTGCACCTAGAAATTCTGTCCATAAAAATGATGAACAGAACCGGTGACAAAGGACAGCCCTGCCGGAGTCCAACATGCACCGGGAACAGGTCCGACTTACTGCCGGCAATGCGGACCAGACTCCTACTCCGGTCATACAAAGAACGGACGGCCCTTAACAGGGGGCCCTGGACTCCGTATTCCCGGAGCACCCCCCACAAGACACCACGAGGGACACGGTCGAATGCCTTCTCCAAGTCCACAAAACACATGTGGACTGGTTGGGCAAACTCCCACGAACCCTCGAGCATCCCATGGAGGGTATAGAGCTGGTCCACTGTTCCACGACCAGGACGAAAACCGCATTGTTCCTCCTGGATCCGAGGTTCGACTATCGGTCGGATCCTCCTCTCCAGTACCCTGGAATAGACTTTCCCGGGGAGGCTGAGGAGTGTGATCCCCCTATAGTTGGAGCACACCCTCCGGTCCCCCTTTTTAAACAGGGGGACCACCACCCCGGTCTGCCAATCCAGAGGCACTGTCCCCGACTGCCACGCGATGTTGCAGAGACGTGTCAACCAAGACAGTCCCTGCACATCCAGAGACTTGAGGTACTCAGGGCGAATCTCATCCACCCCCGGTGCCTTGCCACCGAGAAGCTTACCAACCACCTCGGTGACTTCAGCTTGGGTGATGGACGAGTCCACCTCTGAGACCTCAGCCTCTGCTTCCTCCACGGAAGACGTGGCGACGGGATTGAGGAGGTCCTCGAAGTATTCCTTCCACCGTCCAACAATATCCCCAGTTGAGGTCAGCAACTCCCCACCTCCACTGTAAACAGTGTTGGCGGAGACCTGCTTTCCCCTCCTGAGGCGCCGGACGGTTTGCCAGAATTTCTTCGAGGCTGACCGATAGTCCTCCTCCATGGCCTCCCCGAACTCCTCCCAGACCCGAGTTTTTGCCTCCACAACCGCTCGGGCTGCAGTTCGCTTGGCCTGCCGGTACCCGTCAGCTGCTTCGGGAGTCCCATGAGCCAGCAAGGCTCGATAGGACTCCTTCTTCAGCTTGACGGCAGCCCTCACCTCCGGTGTCCACCACCGGGTTCGGGGGTTGCCACCACGACAGGCACCAGAGACCTTACGACCACAGCTCCGGGCAGCTGCTTCGACAATGGAGGTGGAGAACATGGTCCACTCGGACTCAATGTCTCCAACCTCCCTCGGGACATGAGAGAAGCTCTCCCGGAGGTGGGAGTTGAAAACCATGCTGACAGAGGGTTCCACCAGACGTTCCCAACAGACCCTCACAACACGTTTGGGTCTGCCAAGTCTTTATACAAACTCACTCAGCATAACTTTGGCTGGTTGGCTATCTTCGATGGTATCACGGATATCTCAGCTCAGATCAACACCGAAGAAATTTGCTAAAAAAAAAAGATCAAATTTTCTTTGCAATTTTTACAACCTGCTTGAGGGTTGGACCAGATTGGAGCCTCTTGGGCCAGTTTTGGCCCACGGGCCTCATGTTTTGACAATTTGAAGCATCTGAAAAATGTGTCATTTCTGTTATCTAAGTTCAAACAACCTGTTTTAAATTCAATAATATTGAATAAATAAGGCTTTAAATTTGATCATCATTATCAGTTATACAAATATTGTTATTGTCCAAACAAGTCAGTGTTTTTATTGGCTCTGAGCTCAAACATGTGGACCTTGATCCAGCTGCAGTCTGGAACTTTGACAGAAGGAGAAGCAGTTAATCCAGAAATAGATTTAATTGTTCCTGGAAGCAGTGATGTTTCCCCATTTCTCTCAGTATAAAGACTTGTACAGTATCAGTTTAGAAAAGGGAGAAGCACCAGAGTTCGTTTGATTTACTGCACTTCTATGATTGAATTTCACCCTTTTAGTACTAAAGTGAAACAACAGAGCACTGCTTTGACCATTCTTGTTAAGGTGTCGGTAAGTTAAAGGGGAAGTCTATTGATGGTAATTTGACACAATTTTAGTGATGCTGAGTCACAATGGCATTCTGCGCACAATCAAAGACGAAGGCTGTGGAACTTCCTCATGCCAAACCATGACAAGGAGCGGCCTCAACGCGCACAATCTGCCGCTGACTCTCAAATGTTGAAATTAGGAACTTCTTCCATATAAAAACTAAAAAAATCACACAAAAACCAAGAGTTCCAGTAATATTTAATTTGAGCCTAGTCGAGTTGGAGTTCCACAAGGCTCGATCCGTGGCCCATGACTGTTCAGTATTTGACTCATAAAGAAAATATTGTTTTAGGTGCGTTTGCCTTTTCTGTGCAAACAGCTTGCCAAAATTTCCTGAAACAAAAATGAAAAGAATGATGAGTTTTCACTCGAAACCAAAAATGCAGAAGCTGCTTTTGGAGAACCAAATCATTATTTCCCAGATAAAATTGGATGTCAACATCTGTATCATCGGCATAGAGGCTACTAAAAGCATAAAGACATGAAATGATAGTGAGTCCAGGATGGAACCTTGAGGAACTCCACATGTAGGGTTCAGAACAGACATGGAATTAATGGCTGACACAAAGAATCTTTTATTTGGGTTTAAATCAGTTCATTGTTTTCCAGAGATGCTCAGCTAGTGTGTCATGTGGTGAAGCAGAATATTATGAGCAACAGACTCAAATGCAGCAGAGTCAATCAAAGTCCATTTGAATTCATAAATTCCCTGTGTGGCATCATTCATTTGGAAATGTTTTTTTAAAGAGCAGAGAGAGTGTATTTTTTAGGTTTTACAACAGTCATCTCTGCTCACATTGATGTGATTTTGACCCAAACTGTGCAAGATGTAAGAAAACAAACCTGACTGAAAGGAGTTTTCACACTCCAGGAAGTTGTTGAAGAGTCTTTACTGGAATTTTATTGAGAAGTGGAACGTCTGATGCAGTTATGTAACGACTGATAATTGATTCCTTTTGAGAGGCGGTTATGTAACAGCAGTTTTCAACACATTCATGACAGATTTAATGAGTTCAAGTCAATATCAAAACAATTTAAAAAATGTTGCTCCAGTGAAATGGGACGAGTTACTGTAACACGTAACTATAAAAGTCAAACCCACTAACCTGTGGGCCAAGACTGGATGAACTAATAAACTAGCACTTTTTTTAAAATTTCAAAGTATTTGCATAAGGAAGTATCATTAAAATTGGCTTCATGTTGAGCTTGTTGGAATTTTCTGCTGTAATTGATCAAAGATGTAGACATTGCATAAAGAAAAACCTGAAAATTTAAATTTGAAGGTGATTATTACACTATTTTTGTGACTAAGACGAACTTGAGATGTATATTGGAGCAGCGTATCACCGTTAGTAATGGAAGAGACTCTCAATCGTATGCTGTAAATGCAATTGGAAACGTAACTCTGTAACCAGAGCTGGCTATCTATTCAGATTTCCCAGATCAATTCCATTTGATTCATGATTCAATTTAATTTTTAATGATTTTTCAGTCACAGGACCAATTTTACTTTAATATGGAATAAATTCTCAGAGTAAACAGTAAAAATGAACTTGATCTTTTTGCATTGATACAACTGAAAATATTTACTTTAAGAAATGAGCCCATTGCATTTACATTAATCATGTCTTTTCTATTGAATGTGACCAAAATGAAAATGCAGTGATTTAAAACAGGCAGGCAGAGTGAATCAGGTGCACATGGTGAAAGTCTCAGGCAGCAAACTGAATGTCCTTCTTGAGTGGCCCTGATGTGTTTCATAACTGGTAGAACCTGCTCGTTTTGTTCCCTTCTTTTGAGGATCCCTAACATAATTAGGGCTGGCGCAATATGCTTCTTTCTCGATTCGACTTTTTTTGATCCATTTATTTATTCATTTATTTATTTATTTATTTATTTTATTTTTTATTTTTTGGTGTCGGTTAAATTTAAATTGTGATTCTTTGATTTTAGTGCTTCTTGGTTTGGTTTGTTTTTTTCTAGTTGTTGTTAACAACAACAAAAAAACAACATTTTGAATTCTATTTTTGAACAAAAGAAGTATTTTAAAATCGCCAAACAAAAGATCCTGACACTGATGTGACTTGATTATTTTTCCCTACCCCTCATCATAATCAATAGTTTGTGAGAAGAAATCGATTTTTTTTTTTCCATGAAGAAGACAGAGTGTGTGCATCAGAGGCTCTCACCTGAGTGTTGATGCTGATCAGTGGGATGTGGCTGCCTCGATGCTCTTCATGTGTGAATGCTGTCCTGTCACTTCACCTGACCAGGTGTTTCAGCTTGGCCCTCCCACTGAACTCTCTTCAACTCAAACCTTCCCACAATCCTCCTGTGGCATTCATAACCAGTACAACAAGGAGACTGAGGACTGACGCGGTCACCATGATCCCAGAGATTCATTTTATTGTCTTTTTACATAACACACTCTTCATTGACAGGAATTTCAGTGGCAGTGACGCCACCAGCTGGATTTCTGTAGTTTGAGCAGATTGACTGTTTTAAGTTCATGAATTAGAAACAGTCTCAGCATCACACAGAAAGAGAAAAGATCACAGGATTTAAAAACATCATCATTATTGTCAAGTCACTTTTTTCAATGATCCAAATTCTTAAAAACAACCTGGTAAAACAGTCTTTAAAGTGATTAAACAGTTAAATTTCCATAAAAATCAATGTTTACAAAGGTTTGATTCACTGATGATCTGCTGATTAGTAGTGATGGCAAGATGAAGCCTCATGAACCACTGTTTTTGTTTTCTGAAGCCTCGAGATGGCACTCTTGGATGAAAGATTGAGGCTGAAGTACTGGCAATGAAGTGTGCTTTCAAACATTTCTTGAACGGATAGCACCATCTAGTGGCTTCAGAAAATTAAGACAGTGGTTCATGAAGCTTCATCTCGCCATCACTACTGATTCGTGTCCACATTATACATTAACCTGGTTCATTGACGAGGAGGACGAGGAGCCCAGACATCCAGCAGCTTGAATGACTGAAGCATTAGCAGTAGCAGCTCCTCCTCAGCGGCTCTCAGTGAGATGTTTGTCCCTGTGTCTCTCAGGATGTCCTGTAGTTTGTCTCTGCTCTCTGACACAGCTGCTGCCACATCCTCAAAGTATCTGAGAGGAGCAGTCTGGATGCTGGAGGAGTGTGTGGGCTCACTGAGTGCTGACACTGAGGGGTAGCTGAGCAGAAACTGGGTGTGGTCCTCTGTGTGAGCCAGCTGCTCCAGCTGGACGTCTTTCCTCTTCAGCTCAGTGATCTCCTGCTCCAGCTTCTTCTGAAGCTCTTTGAGTTCACTCACTGCAGTTTGCTGCTGGGATCTCAGCTCCTGTTTCACCTCAAGGCTTCTTTTCTGGATGAGATGGATTATCTGGGTGAAGCTCTCCTCGCTGCCGTCATGCTGTTGACAATTTTTTTCCTCTCAAAAGTGCCAGGTTACTCCAGGAAGTGACGTGGCGCGGGCGGCGGAGGAGGAGGAGGAGGAGGAATGGGACGAGGCGCTGTTCGACTTCCCCGGTCAGACGGCTGAGGACCTGTCCTTCCAGAAGGGGGCGCTGATCTGGGTGACGGAGCACATCGACACCGAGTGGAGGAGGGGCAGAGTGGACAGGAAGGAGGGGCTTTACCCGGCGGCCTTCACCCAGCCCTCCCTGCGTCCACCGCCGGCGGGTGGAGGATCGGCCAGAGCCGTGTTCGACTTCATAGCTGAGAACCAAGACGAGCTGACTCTCAAGGTCTGTGATTGGCTGTCTCTCTCTCTCTCTCTCTCTCTCTCTCTCTCTCTCTCTCTCTCTCCCTCTCTCTCTCTCCACAACCCTCTGAAACACTGATCTCTGGACTCACACCGGATCTTCGTTCATTTCAACGGTTCTGTTTCCCCCTGCAGGTCGGCGATATCGTGACGCAGGTGGAGTCGGTGGACGAGCAGTGGATCGTGGGAGTCGTGGCGGGGAAGCGAGGGATCGTGCCCAAAAACTACATTTCGCTCCTCTGAGGAGAGCAGCTCGGCGTGGGCTGAAGGAGAAATGCTGGATCCTCATCAGGGGGCGGGGCTTTGACCCGGCGACGCCTCCATCGGTCCAAACAGCTCAGACCCTTTCCAATGACTGATAACTGGAGGAACCTGAAAGACACGACATGTGCTCGATTTCCCTTCATCTGCACTTTCCTCCTCTACTGAACTTTCTTTTTTTTTTTAATTCCATTGAAATCTGTCTTTCGCAGATCGGTTTCAGCCCTGAACCAATGAAAACGGTCCAAACTAGCTCTGTATTCACGAGTCAGATCACTACGGCGGAGTTTTGTTGCTTGTTTTTTTAACCCTTCTGTTGTTGTTTTTTTTTTAAGGAATGAAACAACCTTCTTGTTAACCATCGGAGTGCAATTGAGTGAAGTGTTATTTGTCTTTATTATTTTACCAGAAAATCTGCTGACTTTGGTCTAAATTAAAGTTTGAATCGTTTTCATTTTCAGCTCGAAACAGAGGCGTCAAGACAGACAAATCAAACCAGTTCTGCCTTATTCTCAGTGGATTCAATGTTTTTTTCCACAACTTTTCCCAATGTATCAAGATCTTTTTGAAGATTTTGAGAAATTCTCATGGCCCTAGTAGGCCGCTGTAGATTACTGAGTAAACGTGCCAGAGACCGCAAAGACTGAAAGGTGAGTTTAACTGATTAAAGATCGTGTCCGGAGTTTCCGTTCGTTTCCAACGTGTGTATCATTTTTCAACAGAGCTTAAATGTGTCAGTCTGGTTCAATACTACAATATAACAGTGGTGGGCCGTCAGGGCCTGCAAAGCCTTCTCTGCTGGCCTAAAAATTATCTGAATTACAGACTGATGTAAATTATATTTTGTCCATAAATAATTAATAAATGATTCCAAACGGTATGTTCCAGTTCCTTTCATAGTTTTCCCGTGGTTGCGCTGCTTCCAGACATGTTTTTTTCATATTAAATCATTTAACCAATCAGATTTCAGGCATCATCTGTTGCTAGGGCCAAAGAAATCTGCCCGAGGCCTTCGCTATCCGTTCCTGATGGCGCAGTGAAGTAAAGTGAAGCGTCAAACAGACAGCTGCTTCAACCAATCAGATTTCGAGTTGGCGACTCAGCGCCTTCTAGCTTCTGGCAACAGCGTATCCAGACCCTCTGATTTACATTCACCAAGAGATACAGTAGGGGGCGGTATGCACCTAAGTTGTTGGTCGCCTACCGCAATTATTCCAAAGAAGAAGAAGAAGAAGAAGACCTGAAGAGAAATAAAACTTATGCCAGAAATACCACAGGGCAAGCTGGACTTTCAGCCCTGGCTTTTTGGAACTGAAACGCACGGATAATCTATATGACAGAGCAGTTTAACTCTTTTTGAGGAAGGAAAGGAGGATGTATTTTGTTTTCAAATAATCAGGATTTTGGTGAGTATAATGTTCCTCTTTTCCTAAATAATATTGCTGTTTTATTAAGTTGATGATGCTCATTGTATGTGCACAGATCTAGTAGGAGACTTGTGCGCTTCAGCAAAGGCATTTATTCTGGCTGCACAAGTATCTATCTGCTGTGCAGCAGCTCTTTATGTGCATATCTGCATAATAAGATTTTTTTTTTTGTAGACAAAATAGTTATTGAGAGGTGTATTGGTTCAGGCGGATCTGTTCTGAAGGCCTTAGGGTGAAATGCACGGTCCGCCACTGCAATATAATATTAGCATAAAGCAATATAAAAATGTATTTATGAGCCCCGCCTTCGTCTCATAGACCCCCATGTTATCCGAAAAAGCGCCGTCAGCGTCAGCCAATAGATTTCGAGCTTCCACATTCTCGTGTTGTCAATCAAAGTGTGCGCGCAGCCATGGAGCACGCGCACGCGCCCAGGCAGGGGAGAGTTAGCTCCGCAGCAGCCGCCCCGCTTACCTCGGATATATCCACTGTCTGCTGAACATCCACCGTAAACAGCTAAACATGGAGGATGCTGTAGGACTCGGAGGCTCTCATTTTCACCCAACAGATAATAGCGTGCACAATTGAAGGGGCGTGGCTTGGTCGCTCATGAAAGCAGAGGGAGGGCGGAACCTCGAGACATTGGATTAAAAAAAAAAAAAACTCTCTTTCAAAACTCCGGACACGAGCTTTAAGAGACTGTTGAGGCGAAGCTACTGGAGCGAACATCTGAAGGTGGGACGAACCACAGCTGTGTGTTTTATTAGAGTGTGTGTGTTGAGCATTAAAATTGAATGTTTTGTCAAGGAAGGATCGAGTTTGTTCTGTCAGAACGCCACCAGAGACACGGCATTGGGATTTTCTGAGGGATAATTTTGTCAGTACCAGCGATGCTTGAAATATTTCACTGTGCCTTCAGAGCAGCTTCCAACACGTGGTGTTCCTCTGAACGGTACGCTGGACTGAGCTGTCTGGGCATCACCGCTCAGTTGCTGTGCCTTACCCAACAAAGAGTATGTGTTTGTCCTAGAGCTTCTCTATACCGCAGTACCTGTTATCACTCAATACTTCTGAATTGAATTACTCAACAATACCTTTACGTCTCCCCACTCTACCTTTTACGTTTCTCTGCTCTACCTTGGCGTTTCCTCAGTCTGTCTTTTCATTTCCTAACTCTACCTTTGCGTTTTTCCGCTCTACCTTTGGGTTTCCCCGCTCAACCCTTGCGTTTAGCCACTCTGCGTTTTCCCTTCTGTACCTTTACATTTCCTCGCTCTACCTTTGTGTAACCCAGGTTAAAAATCATGGAAACAGTTATTTTCCATCCGTCCTGAGTGCACCTGAATGCACCTTTACGCTGCGTGTTGACGTACCTCACACAATTCCGGTCACGTGACAGAGCGAGCCAATCGCGTCTCAGAGTGACCTGCTTTTCATGCTTCAGCTGTTTTCCCCACTCAGACGTGTGGGGGGAAGCCAGCCGACAGCTGTGAGCAGGTTTGTTTCAAGCTTTACAATCATTCATCTGTGCTTTTGTTTCAAACTCTGTGCGCTGAGTATTGCATTATACACTTGTAGAAGTCACTGCCGGGCCTGCAGGGAGTCCCTAGCTGCCATCTTGTGCCGTTAATGTGAGGAACTGGTGAGTTGAATGAATGCTTCAATACTATGCTGGGCTAATGTAGCTCTGTAGCATTAGCGGTAGCATCAGCCCTGACACACATGATTGATTGCTTATGTGAAGCTTTTGTTGGCAAGCTGATGTGTTTATCTGTTAATTTCAGTGTGTGTTGGTCTGTTGAATGCACATGAACTGTGAGATGCTTCTCAATTGTAAGTGTAAAGAATGTAGCACCTTATGTATTTACTTTATTGATTATTTGTTTTGTGTACACATGAACTGAGCTCAGGGTAGCTAACATCTAGCCAAACATTTACTGGTCCCGTTGTTGAAACAGGCTGGGTTTCCATCCTGGACTGGAGTGGACCTGATGGCAGCCAAGAAACCACAGCTTGGACTCAGCTACAATCAACAGCCTTTTGTCCTACTGGTCTGGTAGGAAGGCTCGCAGCCTGTCCTCCCCTCCATGCACCTCACTACACTGATTGCCCAACCTGATCGCACTTCCCCTTTCCCATGGATAATAAACTGGACATTTTCAATTGAACTTTCACTAAACCCTCGTGGGTTGTTGGCATCGGTTTTTGACTGTGTATGTAATCACCAGGGGTTAATTTATTTACCCGGACGGCTTATTTTGAGGGCTTTGTGTTGTTGTCAATGAACAACCCTGAACAGTGATCAAGCGCTTTATTCAAACTTCAACCGGTCAACTGCTGCAGTATTGTAAATATTTTCTTTGTTAATTATTTTGTGTTTTTGGGATATTTCTTTTGTATAATTTGTTCACTTGTGTCATTTCAATACACGGTGTGGATTCCACCAACCTGGAATTACAGTCTCTGCTTTTAATTACACACCACCAGCTCCTGTAGACGTGCCCAGTCTTCTGAACTGCCCAAATTTATTTTCTCTTATTCTTTCTAATGGCGTGCATTAACAACGCGCCCGTTACATTTGCGTTTCCCCTTCTCTACAGTTTGTGGCGAGATGAGTCAGATTAATGGAAGCCAGACAACGCCACCTTGGGAGTTGCACCCAAGGAAATAACTAAAAGTGAGGACACTCAGGTTCGAGGCTTAAGAAGCAGGAGACGTGGGTTCTGGCTAACAGAAAATCTTTATTAAATAGTACACTTCAAAAACACATTCACTCTCTTTAAAAGACGGGGAAGAGGGGGAGCCCAAACAGGAGCTGAGGCTTACCGGTGGGACACGGGTAGAAGAGGGAATGAAGGCCTCGGAAGGATCACCCCAGACACACGTGGACACTCTCACTCGCTGAAAATAAAGGTGAACACACTCAAACAAAAAGGGGTGCGCAGCACATCACACGGGAGGGAGACCCACCACCCAGGGACACCGATGCCGCCACCGTCGTGCTCAGCTTCTGAAAGGGAGGGAAAAAGACAAGGGGAGTTTAAAAAAAGGGTTTTTCCCTTACATTCATGCATTCAAAAAAAAGAAAATAACTAAATAAACGCAAGGGGAAGGGCAGCCACAACTCACAAGTAAAATAAATAAATGCAAACCTGAAACGCCAGCGCCAAACAAAACAAAAATAAATGAAAAATAACCAAAATAATGAAAACAATTAAAGAACCAACAGCACAACAAAATACACCAACACTGGTCTTCAACAAAATTAATTAAAGCAGAAAGAAAAAATAAACCAAAAAGATGGCTTCCGTCTTCCGCCTGGCGTTCCACGAGCGTTCAAGCTCTGTTCAGGAGGTCAGCCAGTAGATTGGAGTGCAGGCGGCCGACTCCACGGAGCAGAGGCAGACCAGGCGTGATTACGTGTGCCAACGCTGGTCGTGGCAGCAACCCGGAAGGACAAAACAGCTGGTAGGTTCCACGCAGCTTAACTGGCCACTCCTAATATGTAATAGAAAGGGGCAGTCATACCTCTGCACATACCTTCATGCACCTATGGGGGTATTTGAACTGCATACCTGGCCAAAAGCATCCAAACTGACCACCCAGTAGGAGGGGTGGGGAGTCTGTGGCTTCACAACAGCCACCTAAACACAAACTGCTGATTACTGCCAGCTGATCATGAATGTGGGGTGCGCTTCCAGGAGGACAGCTATACTCACTCCTCTAGCAGCAAGTTGACACCCAGATTCAGGGGGAAATGATCCCAGACGCAGCCCAGCAGGCAAACACAGCTCGCACGGCTCACACAGCTCACTCCAGGAAGTGAGGAAGCCCAGGGGCGGGGTCTACTCTGGAACCAGCAGCAGAGGCTGCACCAGTGAGAATGGCCCTCTTTTATACACAGCTCCCCCTGGCGGGATTGGTTAATTATTACAAGCCAGGAGAGGGCCTCCTCCTGCTACACTTCGTTTCGTCTTGTCTTTTTCCATTACCACTCTACCTTTCAGTTAATGAGCAGTACACCTGAGAGACCTAAGAAACTTTTAAAATGCTCCACTTTTGACATCATTTTTGACCCCCTCATTATTATGATGCCACAACTTTCAAAATAACTCAAAAGTAATCACCATGAAAATGTTGCTGTGACTTTTTTCACATCTCTGATAATGGAATTAGCAGCTGTTCATGAAATTAACTTACATTTTGAAGAAATTAAGCTTTTTTTTTTACCTAAGTTAGATTTTTTTTTTATTGTCTTAACCACATCTGTTCCGAAGTGGTCACAGTAATTCCGGCAGTCCATCCAAGAGAACCTCGCCATCTGTTCATTTCCTCAAATCTGTGATGTTAACTGAACTGTAGTTTGCTGTTCTTTAAGGTGATGAAATCTAGATGCAGTATTATAGCTCATCTATTCCAGGTCGTCTGCTTATTTCAACATTCTATTAAGACACATGAGAAGATGGAAATCTTGATCATAAGTGAAAAGTTATTTGAGTATCTGACAAACATCCATCAGCATTCAGTGGTCTTTTATTCCTACATTTTTTGCACTTTATAATGTGTCTTGTTGTGCTGTCATTTCAGGCGTCAGCAGGCGGCGCCACGACCGATTCAGACTGTGACGCGTTGAGTGAAAAAAAACCAAAAAAACACTTTGAACCCGTCCGGCTGGTCTTTGTTCACTTTCAAGTCAGTAGGGAAAATGTGTGTGAGTGTGACAGAAATCCTGGAAAATCCTTGTTTATGTAACCAAACATTCCTGCTTTTTAATCCAAATAAACCTTTCAGTCTTAATTCCACATTCAGCTTTTATTGTCTTTGCCTCACACTGAACAGCTCAAACTTAATGAGATATTCCAGTTCAAACAGATTAAGCAAACATTACCCACACACAATGAAAACAATTAAATGATGATTCACATACAGTGTAAGTAGAGTGTTATAAAACTAAATAAATCAGAAAATAGTGAAAATACTGGTTACAACTTCCCATATTTCAAATCAGTTGTTCTTTAGTATATAGAGATGCCAAAAAGAAAGTGAATTCCTCAAGAGGTCCCCAGTCATCCATTGAATTTAAATATAATACATATTAAGCAGATTCTCAGATTCTCAATTACACAACTCTGAATCGGTGTCAAGCATGGGATGCTCCAACATGTGTTATAAGACCCCTGATTATCTCTTCGTGACCCCAGAATCTCATTGACAGAAGTTTTAATGCTCCTCTTTGTTGCCTCTGCAGGTCAGACCTCCCATGATTTCTTATGTTTCCCTCTGTAGTCTGAACTACATGAGAAAATGACACGGGCAGGATTTCAATCAGGATTAGAAGTTCTCTGAACTGGGTTCATTAAACTCAGCAGAGACTCCAGAAGAGCCGAGGAGCCACAGTCCAGCGTGTAGCGGCTGGGTGAAGGTGGTCTGGACTCTGTGGAGGAGAGTCATGGTTTCAGACACGCTGTAGAAGGACAGAATACCTGCCTTGTGATCCAGGTACACTCCCACTCTGGAGGACTGAGGACCTGAGACGGGTCTGCACTGCTTGTTGTACCAAAACATGTAAGAGTTGTTGTCACATTTCAAAGCCCAGGATTTGTCATTAAACCCCAAAATGCATTCGTTTTCACTCCCTGCTCTGCTGATGTTCTTGTATGTGACTGCAATGAAAACTCCTCCCCCTCTCCGCTCCACCTCCCAGTAACTGCGTCCAGTCAGACTCTGTCTGCCCAGGACCTGGTACCAGTAGGTGAACCTGTCGGGATGAGGAACGAAAGCGTCGTCCTGACGCTTGATGGCCACCTTCCTGTTCTCCTTGGAGAGTAACAGACGTCTGTGTGCCGAGTTTGGATCCAGAGTGATCTGCTGTGAATATTTTAAGAATTCTGCTCTGGTCTGTGGCTCTGAAGGCTTCTCTCCGGTGCCTCTTGGTGGAAACCGGTTGTGGTCCTTCTTGTCTTCCAGCTGCTCCAGCTGGACGTCTTTCCTCTTCAGCTCGGTGATCTCCAGCTGCAGTTTCTGCATCTGCTGCTGAAGCAGCTTCACATCGTTCTCCCGCTGCTGGATACTCTGCTGGATGTTTAGTCGATTCGCCTTCAGCTTCTTCTGCTTCTGGCTCCTTTCCGCTGCAGCTGGGACTGTTTCACGGCCTCGGCTTTGGTCCATCATGCAGGTGATCTGGTGAGCTGCTACTGTCAGCTTCAGAGCACAGCTTCAAAATTCTGTTTGAAACAAAGAAGACCTTACTGTTACTTTTCATAATGTTGACTGAGAAAACATTGAATCATCAGTTATGTAGTGTGATGATCAGTCGCCCTCTCGTGGCTGTTTGCTCTCTGAATCATGAGTCCTATCAGACAACCCTAACCCTAAGAAACTGATCTTAGAGATAGAAAAAATATAAAACCTGAAATAATGCCAACTGTGTTCAAGAAAAACACCACACCACAAACAGCTTCCTTGCTTTTCCTTATTTTCCTGCACATTTGATCCTCAATTCAGAGGCTGAATAAACATTTAAGCAACAAGAAATTCAAACCTTCACATTTTACTTTATGCAGATGATTCAACTGTCTATTTTCACAAAACTAAAATTACCAGCTACAATTTCAACATGAAGCTGTAGCATTCTGAATGTTTATACAAACTCACTCAGGATAACTTGGGGGGTAATGCTGGTTAGCTGTCTTTCATGGCAGCATCACCAATATCTCAGCTCAGGTCTACACTGAAGAAATTTGGTAAATGGTAAATGGACTACACTTGTATAGGGCAGACTGACGGAAGCGAGGCTGCCAATCTGCGCCATCGGCCCCTCCGACCACCACCAATCATTCACTCTCACAACTTCCACACTAGGCAAGGTGGGTGAAGTGTCTTGCCCAAGGACACAATGCCAGTTTCACGCCTATGGAAGCGGGGATCGAACCACCAACCTTCCGGTTATAAGACAACCCGCTCTACCAACTGAGCTACTGTCGCCCCACAAATTTGCTAAGAAGATCAAATTTTCTTTGCAATTTTTACAACGTTCTTGAGGGTTTGACCAGATTGGAGCCTCTTCGGCCAGTTTTGGCCCACAGGCCTCATGTTTTGACAATTTGAAGCATTTGAAAAATGTGTCATTTCAGTTAAATAAGTAAATAAAACGAAGTGGGCGGAGCTGAGATGGACGGGCCCATTCAAGGTGATGAAGGACATCCCACGCCATACAGTTGATGGGGAAGAAATCGACGTGGTCCCACGAGTCCCAGGGCAGCCCAGCGCCGGATCCGGAGGAACCAAGGCCCCTGGAACCGTCTGAAATCACCGGAAATGGGATAACATGGTGCAAGACCGATTCCCCCCGACGAAGAAGAAAAAGACGGCGTTGAGATGGAGCCCAAGAGGTGCCCTCTGCTGCGGCCTTCTGCGGCTAGCAGCGTCCGTTCCCCTCCTAATGTGGACATTGGAAGTGTCATGGGTGAAACGTTTTGTCCCAGCAGCTCACGACAACCTCATGATGCAAGGTTCTGGACTGACAGCTCGAGCTTTGGATCGAGCCCATCCCGGCAGGAGGAGAAGAAGCATCCCTACAGACCTCAGCTTCATCGCTCTCAATGTTCGCTGTGCTCCTGATCACTCCAGGGCCTACATCATGCAGCCCGGAAATAGACGTGTCACGTTTTTATAGACTTATACCTCCTCTTCCACTGTCCCCGAAGTGATGATTTAAAGTATTATTTAGTTGTTGCCCCCTATTACTGGGAAGACGTGGTGGCATACACAGGTTCTGATTGGGGTCCCGAATGCAAATCAGCCAGCTTCACCAGTCATTATGCTAAACTTCTACCATACGTTAGATTTCAAAAGGTGTGGGGAATTCTTGGTTGATGGATTTGTCTGATTGATGGTTTGGAAAGTTCAAAGGGTTCTTTTGACAATCTTCACATTTGTTGCAGTGTTTCTAGCCCCTGTCATCAACTGTGGTTGTTGTTGCATTCCTTTGCTTCGGTCTCTCATTACCAGAATGAATGCATCTGTTACTGACAAGCATGACTTTTGAGTTATTTGACTTATTTTCTTGTTTTCTTTTCTTGTTTTCTACTTTTTGTATCTTATTTGTTTTAGACTGTACGAGTTGGTTTAAATAAATGTTCAAATGCTCAAATAAACCGAAATAAACAAACAAACAAACAAACAAACAAACATGCACCCATTCCCTGCCAAATGGTGGTCGAGGAAACTGATCCACAGTTTTCCACCCTGGCCCACACTGCTGATGCCTCCTATCACATTCTGCTCCGTGTTGGTTACCCCTCTATCCCCCAGTCCATGACGTGAGGCAGACATCATTCTGCTGTAAAAACGCGTGAATGCAGTGATCCCAGTTTAACTGGAATCAAGAGAGGGCATTGTTGTATATTTGTGTTCCACTTGTGTTTCTGTTCCATTTGTATGACTGAGCTGTGATTTCATCACTCTGTTTTTGTACTTTGTAACTGCATGTTTGAAAGGTCACTTTAGTTTAACCTTTGAGTGAGCTATAAATTATGTTAAACCACAGCCTTGGAGAAGATCTGGTCAGAGGATTAACAGACACTACATTTATTGTTGCCTAAGTGCCTCAAGGGAGGAAGACGTATAATCATCTCAACTTGTGGAACGGCCTGTCATGATAAGACAAGCCATTATCAGTGCCACAGTGAACTGGGAAGGAGGTTTGGTATTTGTCTGCCCTGGTCGTAAAATCCAAGAAAGAGGTGGAGGAAAACACCCCTCCCAAACTGGGCAAACACAGGGAATGAAATCCCTTGAATGCAACCGATCAGCACCATTTTACCTGGGGTTTTGACTGAAATCAATTCTCGCAGGTTGGGCCGCACGGTGGCACAGTGGTTAGCGCTCTTGCCTCACAGCAAGTTCAAATACTGGCCGGGGCTCGGGGCCTTTCCGTGTGGAGTGGGTTCCCCCCGGGTTCTCCGGCTTCCTCCCACGGTCCAAAAACATGCATGTCAGGTTAATTTGTCACCCTGAATTGCCCCGAGGTGTGAATGGTTGTTTGTCTGTAAATATGTCAGCCCTGCGACAGACTGGCGACCTGTCCAGGGTGTACCCCGCCCTCACCTGCAGTAGCTGGGATCGGCTCCAGCCACCCGCGACCTGAAAAGGAAACAACGGCATAGAAAATGAATAGAGAAATGAATCAATTCTCGCAGGGCGGGGGTGTGGGGCATCCTGTATTTTGATTTTATTATTAGTATAGACCTTCTTTGCTGTCAGATCATCTTCAATTAAATAAAAGTACCTGTTCTGAGACTTAGAGGTTTCAAGCATCCTTATTTCATTTTAAATTCAGTCTCAACAGTTCAAACAACCTGTTTTAAAATCTAATGATATTGAATAAATAAGGCTTTTAATTTGATAATCATTATCAGTTATACTAACATTGTTATTGTCCAAACAAGTCAGTGTTTTTATTGGCTCTGAGCTCAAACGTGGACCTTGATCCAGCTGCAGTCTGGAACTTTGACAGAAGGAGAAGCAGTTAATCCAGAAATCGATTTAATTGTTCCTGGAAGCAGTAATCTTTCCTCATTTCTCTCAGTATAAAGACTTTTACAGTATCAGTTTAGAAAAGGGAGAAGCACCAGAGTTCGGTTGAGTTTGTTTGATTTACTGCACTTCTGTGATTGAATTTCACCCATTATGGTACTAAAGTGAAACAACAGGGCACTGCTGTGACCATTCTTGTTAAGGTGTCAGTAAGTCAAAGGGGAAGTCTATTGATGGTAATTTGATAAAACTTTAGTGATGCTGAGTCACAATGACATTCTGCGCACGATCAAAGACAAAAGCTGTGGAACTTCCTCATGCCAAACCATGACAGGGAGTGGCCTCAACACGCACAATCACCTGCTGACTGTCAAATGTTGAAATTAGGAACTTCTTCCATATACTAAAAACTAAAAAATATCACACAAATACAGAGAGTTCCAGTAATTTTTTATTTGACTCTCGTCTAGTTTGAGTTCCACAAGGCTCGATCCAGGGCCCAAGACTGTTCAGTATTTGACTCACAAAGAAAATATTGTTTTAGGTGTGTTTGCCATTTCTGTGCAAACAGCTTGCCAAAATTTCCTGAAACAAAAATGAAAAGAATGACGGGTTTTCACTCAAAGCCAAAAATGCAGAAGCTGCTTTTGGAGAACCAAATCATCATTTATTTCCTAGTTAAAATTGGATGTCAACATCTGTGTCATCAGCATAGAAGCTAATAAAAGCATAAACACATGAAATGATAGTGAGTCAGGGATGGAACCTTGAGGAACTCCACATGTAGGGTTCAGAACAGACATGAAATTAATGGCTGACACAAAGAATCTTTTATTTGGATTTAAATCAGTTCATTGTTTTCCAGAGATGCTCAGCTAGTGTTTCATGTGGTGAAGCAGAATATTATGAGCAACAGTATCAAATGCAGCAGAGTCAATCAAAGTCCATTTGAATTTATAAATTCCCTGCAGCATCATTCATTTGGAAATGTTTTTTAAAGAGCAGAGAGAGTGTACTTTTTAGGTTTTACAACAGTCATCTCTGCTCACATTGATGTGATTTTGACCCAAACTGTGCAAGATGTAAGAAAACAAACTTGACTGAAAGGAGTTTTCACACACCAGGAAGTTGTTGAAGAGTCTTTACTGGAATGTCTGATGCAGTTATGTAACGACTGAGAATTGATTCCTTTTGAGAGGCGGTTATGTAACAGCAGTTTTCAACACTTGCTATTACATTCATGACAGATTTAATGAGTTCAAGTCAATATCAAAACAATTTAAAAAATGTTGCTCCAGTGAAATGGGACGAGTTACTGTAACACGTAACGATAAAAGTCAAACCCACTAACCTGTGGGCCAAGAATGGATGAACTAATAAACTAGCACTTCTTTTAAATTTCACAGTATTTTGCATAAGGAAGTATCATTAAAATTGGCTTCATGTTGAGCTTGTTGGAATTTTCTGCTGTAATTGATCAAACATGTAGACATTGCATAAAGAAAAACCTGAAAATTTAAATTTGAAGGTGATTATTACACTATTTTTGCTATTAAGACGAACTTGAGATGTATGTTGGAGCAGCGTATCACCGTTAGTAATGAAAGAGATTCTCAATTGTATGCTGTAAATGCAATTGGAAACGTAACTCTGTAACTAGACCTGGCTATCGATTCAGATTTCCCAGATCAATTTCATTTGATTCATGATTCAATTTAACTTTCAATGATTTTTCAGTCACAGGACCAATTTTACTTTAATATGGAATAAATTCTCAGAGTAAACAGTAAAAATGAACTTGAGCTTTTTGCATTGATACAGTTGAAAATATTTACTTTAAGAAATGAGCCCATTGCATTTACATTAATCATGTCTTTTCTATTGAATGTGACCAAAATGAAAATGCAGTGATTTAAAACAGGCAGGCAGAGTGAATCAGGTGCACATGGTGAAAGTCTCAGGCAGCAAACTGAATGTCCTTCTTGAGTGGCCCTGATGTGTTTCATAACTCGTAGAACCTGCTAGTTTTGTTCCCTTCTTTTGAGGATCCCTAACATAATTAGGGCTGGCGCAATATGCTTCTTTCTCGATTCGACTTTTTTTTATCTATTTATTTATTCATTTCTTTATTTATTTATTTATTTATTTATTTTTTTGGTGTCGGTTAAATTTAAATTGTGATTCTTTGATTTTAGTGCTTCTTGGTTTGGTTTGCTTTTTTCTAGTTGTTGTCAACAACAACAAAAAAAAACAGCATTTTTAATTGTATTTTTGAACAAAAAAACTATTTTAAAATCACCAAACAAAAGATCCTGACACTGATGTGACTTGATTATTTTTCCCTACCCCTCATCATAATCAATAGTTTGTGAGAAGAAATCGATTTTTTTTTTCCATGAAGACGACAGAGTGTGTGCATCAGAGGCTCTCACCTGAGTGTTGATGCTGATCAGTGGGATGTGGCTGCCTCGATGCTCCTCATGTGTGAATGCTGTCCTGTCACTTCACCTGACCAGGTGTTTCAGCTTGGCCCTCCCACTGAACTCTCTTCAACTCAAACCTTCCCACAATTCTCCTGTGGCATTCATAACCAGTACAACAAGGAGACTGAGGACTGACACGGTCACCATGATCCCAGAGATTCATTTTATTGTCTTTTTACATCACACACTCTTCATTGACAGGAATTTCAGTGGCAGTGACGCCACCAGCTGGATTTCTGTAGTTTGAGCAGATTGACTGTTTTAAGTTCATGAATTAGAAACAGTCTCAGCATCACACAGAAAGAGAAAAGATCACAGGATTTAAAAACATCATCATTATTGTTAAGTCACTTTTCTCAATGACCCAAATTCTTAAAAACGACCTGGTAAAACAGTCTTTAAAGTGATTAAACAGTTAAATTTCCATAAAAATCAATGTTTACAAAGGTTTGATTCACTGATGATCTGCTGATTAGTAGTGATGGCAAGATGAAGCCTCATGAACCACTGTTTTTGTTTTCTGAAGCCTCCCGATGGCACTCTTGGTTGAAAGATTGAGGCTGAAGTACTGGCAATGAAGTGTGCTTTCAAACATTTCTTGAATGGATAGCACCATCTAGTGGCTTCAGAAAATTAAGACAGTGGTTCATGAAGCTTCATCTCGCCATCACTACTGATTCGTGTCCATATTATACATTAACCTGGTTCATTGACGAGGAGGACGAGGAGCCCAGACATCCAGCAGCTTTAATGACTGAAGCATCACAGCAGGAAACTTTTCTCTGTCTCACTAACTCAGCTTGTTTCTTTCTTTCCACACTCGTCTCACATACTTTAGTCCATGTAGAAAGTCGCTGGTGTGTTGGTTTCAAATCTTCTTCCTGTTAGATCTCATCAACTCCTCAGCTCAGAAAATGTGGAGGCTCCTTCAGAAAACTACACAAGAAGACCAGGTAGAGTCCTCTAGTGAGGGTTCACGAACTCTGCAAAGGCTCCTTCAAAAAAAAATGTAACTCCAGCGTGTAGCGGCTGAGTGAAGGTGGCCTGGACTCTGTGGAGGAGAGTCATGGTTTCAGAGATGCTGTAGAAAGACAGAATCCCTGCTGTGTGATCCAGGTACACTCCCACTCTGGAGGACTGAGGACCTGAAACAGGAGTAGGTGTGTTGTCGTGCCGAAATATGAAACTGTTTGTGTCACAACATAAAGCCCAAGAATTGTCATTAAATCCAATAAGAGATTCCTTTCCCTTTCCAGCTCTGCTGATGTTCTTGTAGGTGACGGCTACATAAACTCCTCTTCTTCCTCTCCACTCCACCTCCCAGTAACATCGTCCAGTCAGACTCTCTCTGCTCAGAACCTGAAAGTATCCAGTAAATCTGTCTGGATGGTCAGAATAAGGTTGGTTTTTCCATCTAACAGTTACTTTTCTGTTTCCATCAGATAATAACAGCCTTCTGTTTGCGGACGTTGGATCCAGCGTGATCTGCTGTGAGTACTGTAGGAAGTCTGCTCTGCTCTCTGGCTGTGGTTTTGGTGGTTGCTGTGGTTGTAGCAGTAGCAGCTCCTCTTCAGCAGCTCTCAGTGAGATGTTTGTCCCTGTGTCTCTCAGGATGTCCTGGAGTTTCTCCCTGCTCTCTGACACAGCTGCTGCCACATCCTCAAAGTATCTGAGAGGAGCAGTCTGGATGCTGGAGGAGTGTGTGGGCTCACTGAGTGCTGACACTGAGGGGTAGCTGAGCAGAAACTGGGTGTGGTCCTCTGTGTGAGCCAGCTGCTCCAGCTGGACGTCTTTCCTCTTCAGCTCACTGATCTCCTGCTCCAGCTTCTCCTCAAGCTCTTTGAGTTCACTCACTACTTTTTGCTGATGGGATCTGAGATGCTGTTTCACCTCCAGGCTTCTTTTCTGGATGAGACGGATCATCTGGGTGAAGCTCTCCTCGCTGTTCTCCACTGCTTCATCAGCAGAGACATTGATGGCCTCCACCTGCTGCTGAAGCAGCTTCACCTCTTTCTGTCGCTCCTGGATTCTCTTCTTGATGTTTAGTTGACTTCTCTCCAGTTTCATCTGCCTCTGCCTCCTCTCTGCTGCTGCATCTTGGGGTCCAGTCTTCTTCAGATCCTCCACTAACTCTGCTAACAGGATGTTCTTCTTCAGATTTGGCCTCTGTCTGAACTCCTCCCTGCACTGAGGGCAGCTGTAGATTCCCTTGTTCTTCTCTTCGTCCCAGTGGCTTTTAATACAGTTGCTGCAGTAGCTGTGTCCACAGGGAACCGCCACCGGATCCTTCAGGAGATCCAGACAGATGGAACAAAAGAACTTTAGTGGATCCAGCTGAGATCCTCTCTGAGCCATTTTCTCCTCTCAACAACAGCCAGTGTTTGAAGAGATTCTCTTCCTGATCAGCAGTTGTTAAACCTCACAACTCACACCAACCACACCTTATTTACTTGGTCCTTTGCTCTGATAGGATCAGGTTGAACTTTGGCTGCAATCATGTTGATAAGCCGTTATATAATAACATCTTTCAACCTCCATTAAACTATAAAATTCAGGCATTGCTCACAAGAGACAAGCACAGCTCAGCTCTTTCATGTGAAGCAGAAAAAGGATTTGTGAAGTCTTTCAGCTCTAACCAGTCCTCTTCTGATCCAATTCCTCTGATTTCCACTTCTGCCGATGTGGATCGGTGGACTCCTTTGTTCTTGTCTTTGTGTTTTGTCCTTGGAGACAGGTCAATCGACTTCAGCTTGTCAACTGATCTATGATCTAATCCCATAATGTGTGTTGGAAAATCGATAGACACCAATCCATCCATTTTCTGCCGCTTATCCGGGACCGGGTCGTGGGGGCAGCAGTCCCAGCAGGGATGCCCAGACTTCCCTGTCCCCAGACACTTCCTCCAGCTCCTCTGGGAGGATCCCGAAGTGTTCCCAGGCCAGCTGCGAGATATAGTCTTTCCAGCGTGTCCTGGGTCTTTCCCGGGGTCTCCTCCCGGTGGGACATGCCCGGAACACCTCTCTCCAGGAAAGCGTCCAGGAGGCATCCTAAAGAGGTGCCCAAGCCACCTCAGCTGACTCCTCTCGATGTGGAGGAGTAGCGGCTCTCCTCCGAGATCCTCCCTGGTGACTGAGTTCCTCACCCTATCTCTAAGGGAGCGCCCAGCCATCCTACGAAGGAAACTCATTTCAGCCGATCTTGTCCTTTCGGTCATGACCCAAAGCTCATGACCATAGGTGAGGGTGGAAACGTAGATTGACCGGTAAATTGAGAGCTTCGCCTTTCGGCTCAACTCCCTCTTCACCGCAACGGACCAATACAAAGACCGCATCACTGCAGCTGCTGCACCGATCTACCTGACAATCTCACGCTCAGTTCTTCTCCCACTCATGAACAAGACCGCAAGATACTTAAACTCCTACACTTGGGCCAGAGTCTCTCCACCGACCTGGAGAGGGTACACCACCTTCTTCCCGTCAAGGACCATAGCCTTGGATTTGGAGGTGCTGATCCTCATCCCTGTCCCTTCACACTTGGCTGCGAACCGCCCCAGTGCATGCTGTAGGTCCAGGTTCGATGAAGCCAACAGGACAACATCATCTGCAAAAAGCAGAGATGAAATCCTGTGGTCCCCAAACCTGACCCCCTTCGGCCCCTGGCTGCACCTAGAAATTCTGTCCATAAAAATGATGAACAGAACCGGTGACAAAGGGCAGGCCTGCCAGAGTCCAACATGCACCGGGAACAGGTCCGACTTACTGCCAGCAATGCGGACCATACTCCTACTCTGCTCACACAGAGACTAAACGGCCCTTAACAAGGGGCCCCGGACTCCGTATTCCTGAATCACCCCCCACAAGACACCACGAGAGACTTGTTCGTACACCTTCTCCAAATACACAAAACACAAATGGACTGGTTGGATGAACTCCCTTGAGCCCCAGAGCAACCTATGGAGGGTATAGAGCTGGTCCACTGTTCCACGACCAGGACAAAAACCGCATTGTTCCTCCTGGATCCGAGGTTCGAGTATCGGTTGAATCCTCCTCTCCAGTACCCTGGAGTAGACTTTCCTAGGGAGGCTGAGGAGTGTTATCCCCCTACAGTTGGAGCACATCCTCCGGACCCCCTTTTTAAAAAGAGGAACCACCACCCCAGTCTGCCAATCTAGACGCACTGTCCCTGACCACCACGCGATGTTGTAGAGACGTGTCAACCAAGATGGTCCAAGCACATCCAGAGACTTGAGGTACTCAGGGCGAATCTCGTCCACCCCCGGTGCATTGGCACCGAGGAGCTTACCAACCACCTTGGTGACTTCAGCTTGGGTGATGGGTGAGTCCGCCTCTGAGACCTCGGACTCTGCTTCCTCCACTGAAGACGTGGTGACGGGATTGGGGAGGTCCTCGAAGTATTCCTTCCACTGTACAATAATATCCCCAGTTGAGGTCAGCAGCTCCCCACCTCCACTGTAAACAGTGTTGGTGGAGACCTGCTTTCCACTCTCGAGGCGCCGGATGGTTTGCCAGAATTTCTTTGAGGCCTACCAGTAACTCCTCCTCCATGGCCTCCCTGAACTCCTCCCAGACCTGAGTTTTTGCCTCCACAACCACTCGGGCTGCAGTTCGCTTGGCCTCCTGGTACCTGTCAGCTGCTTCAGGAGTCCCATGAACCATTAAGACTTGATAGAACTCCTCTTTCAGCTTAATGGCAGTCTTGACTTCGGTGTCCACGACTGGGTTTGGGGGTTGCCGCCACAACAGGCGCCGGAGACCTTACGACCACAGGTCTGCGCAGCTGCTTCAACAATGGAGGTGGAGAACATGGTCCACTTGGACTCAATGTCCCCAGCTTCCCTCAGGACATGACAGAAGCTCTCCCGGAGGTGGGAATTGAAAACCATGCTGACAGAGGGTTCAACCAGACGTTCCCAGCAGACCCTCACAACATGTTTGGGTCTGCCAAGTCTGTCCGGTTTCCTCCTCCGCCAGCGAATCCAACTCACCATCAGTTGATGATCGGTTGACAGCTCTGCTCCTCTCTTCACCTGGGTGTCCAAAACACACGGCTGAAGATCAGATGACATGACAATAAAGTCGATCATCGACCTTCGACCTAGGGTGTCCTGGTACTAAGTGCACTTACGGACACCCCTGTGCTCGAACATGATGTTCGTTATGGACAAGGTGTGGCTAGCACAGAAGTCCAATAACAGAACACCACTTGGGTTCAGATCAGGGAGGCCGTGCGACCCAATCACGCCCCTCCAGGCCTCATTGTCACTTCTCACTTGAGCGTTGAAGTCCCCCAGTAGAACAATGGAGTCCCCAGAAGGTGCACTTTGCAGTACCCCTCCCAGGGATTCCAAGAAGGCCCGATAATCTGCACTGTTCGGCCCGTAAGCTGAACAACAGTGAGGCACCTGTCCGCAGGGACATGACCCTCTCGTTCATGAGGAGAACTCCAACACATGGCGGCTGAGCTGTAAGGCTATAAGCAAACTCACACCAGCCCACCACCTCTCACCGCGAGTAACACCAGACGAGTAAAGAGTCCAGAGCACTTTTTGAGAAATTGGGTTCCAGAGCCCAGGCTGTGTGCGAAGGTGAGCCCGGCTCTATCTCGCTGGTACTTCTCAACCTCCCGCACAAGCTCAGGCTCCTTCCCCCCCAATGAGGTGACATTCTATGTCCCTAGAGCTCATCTCTGTGTCCGGGGATTGGGTTGCTGGGCACCCTGCCGTCAGCTGCCACCCAATCCACATTGCACCCGGCCCCTACGGTTCCCTCAGCGGGTGGTGGGTCTGCCAGAGATCAGGTCCATGTCGTCCCTTCGGGCTGAGCCTGGCCGGGTCCCATGGGCAAAGGCCCGGCCACCAGACGCTCACATACGAGCCCCAACCCCAGGCCTGGCTCTAGGGTGGGGCCCTGGCAGCGCCATACCGGTAGGGGTGCAACGGTTCAGTTAGCCCACGGTTCGGTTTGTATCTCGGTTTCAGGATTACGGATTCGGTTCAGTTTCAGTTTGTGCTTTGCATTAAAAAAAACAAGAAGTTTGACTTTCCAAAAGATTCCTTTTATTTTGCTTTTAAGAAAACTAAATTATGACAATGCCTCTTAGTCTTAACTATTATTTGGCTTATACATGTTATCAGGGTTAGGTTATCAAAATAAAATACAATATAATAATGAATGTGGAAACAGCAATACTGTGATGATTAAAAGATAACAGTGGCAATAATAGTCATAATAGTAATTATAAAATCTAAATATGATAAAATATTAATTATATGAATTGTGACAATAACGTGATGATAACAGATATAACAGTACAATATCACAATAATGCTGATCAGAATCATACAACCATAATATCAATAGCAATCAAGTACAATACAAATCCTTAAACCAATTCTCAATAAAAATCTGAAGAGTTTATGACTTCATTTCATTATGTTTATGTCTGTGTGTCCTCCATGTGTGATGTTTATAATAAACTCAGTCAGAAGTTGAAACCTGATCGATTTATGGTCACTTCTATGCAGCACACAGCAGCGTGAATGGGGCGTCTACGTATATGACGTCTGCTCACCCTCTAGCAGACTCACGTGACAACAATGCTTGTTTTCGTTGCTTTTTTGAATGACAGGTATGTGACAGGCTTGTGTGTGATTTGTCCCGGTTCCATAGCGGCGGCGCGCCAGACAAATTTACCAGTATTTTTTTTCAGTTACTTGGGACCGAGTTGATCGGGAGTCGGGGCCATGGCGACAGTAAACCCCTCGTCGTTATAATCCACAGTCCCCATACCGCAGATTTGAAGGAAGCCGGTGCTTCTTCAAACTCCGGTCTCTTCGCCCCTCCACTCACCATAACTTTTCTTTTGTTTTTCTCCTTCCGTGTCTCAGCGTGTGACAGTGAGCCCAGCTTCGCCCCTCAGTGAGAGACTCCGCCCACTCCGCCATGTGCTCGGCTCCCATTGCACAGTAGCTGCTTGAGTGATTGCATATTAACTAGTGAGGCGGGGTTTATTACAGAGTTGGGTGAGGAGGGGAGGAGGGGCTGTCTGCAGAGCCGGAGAGCAGGCGCTGAATGCGTCCCGCAGCTGTTAGAAATGAATTAATTGTAGGACTGAAAAAGCGCGCTTCATAAAGGCGAATTGAGCCGTGCAGGGCGAACTGTACGGTTCGGTTTGAAACCGTAAACCGTTGCACCCCTACATACCGGGCGATGTAACTACCTTTGTTCTTTTTCTACTCATACGGGCTATTGAACTGCTCTCAGTCTGGCCTGTCACCCAGGACCTGTTTGCCGTGGGAGACTCTACCAGGGGCATAAAGCCCCCAACAACATAGCTCCTGGGATCATGCGGGCGCTCAAACTCCCCCACCACATTAAGGTGGCAGTTCTAGGGGGAGCCCAGATCCTAAATGTCACTGGTTGATAAACTTCCCAACAAGAGACTATAGTACCCTGGATCAGGTTTAATGTAACACCCCTGGGGCATACAAGGCTTCTGTAGCTCCACACCTGAGAGTGTTGGCCCACATCTCTGTGAATCTGATCTGTGGACATAACCCCCTGATCTGCAGAGCGAGCCCGACCGCCAGAGCCATACAGCTAAGAAATAAGGAGGAATCTTGAGCTATGCAGGATTTCTTTAACTGCACTAACTGTTGACTGTTGAAGGCGCGGGTTTGGATGGATACACATCATCACTTCTGTCTTGTCTGAAGTTTTTGTCATGGCCGGAGGAAGGACCCAGATGCAGACGATGCAAGGCTGATGTTGAGATGAGTTTATTGCAGAAGGAAATCCAAGTCCCGAGGCATGGTAGCCCAAAACAAAGTTATGACAGGCAGTGGGCAAAAGTCAGTGCTCAGTGGGAAGGGAAATCACCTTCTTACATTTCCTTCCCCTTCTGGTCTCGCAAACTGGGTGGCAAGACAAAGTCCGCAACCAAGTTCTGTTGGAAGGTCTGTACCTCACTGAAGCAGTTTGGCTGCAGTGCAAAGAACCAGCCCTTGCCAATGCAAGGCTTGGTGATCGGTCTCAAGGGTGAAGTCTCTGCCCAGCAAATAAAACTACAAGCTGTCGAGTTCCTTCTGACGCTGTAAATTTTGATTATTGCACACATTGCACTCACCTGCTCCATCCAGTGACTCCTCTGCAGAGCCCCTGCAGCTGTGGAGCCTCTGAACTCTGAACAGCCTGTGTGTGGGTGTGTGCATGTATGTTTACCTTAAACATTCCAGAGTCTTTCAATGAAGACTGCTTTGATTTTCCATTCAAAACGGATGGAATTTGGGTGAAAATCACTTCCAAACAATCAGCCCTCTTCAACAGCATGAGGTTTCCCCACAGTTTCATATAGAGTTGTCATTTAACATTTGAAATGTTGTTGCAATGTTGCAATTTTGTTCCACTATTCAGCTGTGGAAACATCTTTTCCCTATCTTCTACCAATATTAAACTGTGAGCTTTGAAGTTTCATAAATATTTTAGGAGTTTTTGGAGTGGATGGAGCAGGCTGGAGCAACTCACACTAAAAATAAAGTCTCTCTCGTCACCAAGGCCACATTTCTCAGTCAGTCTTATATTATGCATCAGTTTTCCTTTAACAGGCCTTCTGCTTCAACCGAGGAGTCACTTTTTTCTGTCACATAAATGGTTCTCTCTCAAAATTCATATGTTTGAAGTCAGTATCATTTTTCTTTCCATCTGCTGCCATTCATTTTTGAGAATTTTTTGCTGAAATCCAAAAATTCAGAAATTTGTCACAATTTATTTCTGCCATATTGATGATCCTCCAGACATGAAAATGTCACAGTAATTCCATGATCTCCTTCCTACTTTGATAATTCATATATTTTTGTGATCGGCCACTTGGTGATCAAATGACGGTCACCTTGAAGGTCCGTCGTCTCTTCATGTGGAACCTTCCTTATTTGCTGAATGAAGTCAGGCTTATCTCTCCTTGTATCCTTGTTTCAGTCTCTGTTTGATGGAGCCGGATCGACATTTCCCACCTGGACAGATTCTGACCCACCACCAACCCTGGCATGACCCCAAGACCCTGCTCCATATACCAGGTAAACACAGTCTCACTGACTAGCACCCACATTGTCAGAGTCTCCAGGCTGCAGGGTCAGTGTGACAACAAGTGTGTGCTGTTGTCTGTTTTGTAATGAACCCACACACACATTCTATGATTTGATTTGATTTGATTTGAAAGTCCTTTATTTGTACCACAGGGGGAAATTGCAATGTTAAGCAGCACAGAGAAAAGAAAAATAAATAGTTTAGAAATGTGAAATACGAATATTTACAAGGCCCAGTCATACATAGGAAAAATTAACTATACATTTAGGATATATATAATTAAAATAACAGATACAAACATAATTTAAATATAGTTTAAATATCAATTTAAGACAGATATGATTAATTAACAGATATAGACTAACAGATATGAATTAGATATACTTTTCATATAAATCTAAGACAGATATCATTAAATAAATAACAGATATACACTAGCAGATATAAATTAAATATAATTTAAATATAAATTTAAAACAGACATATATGTAAACTATGATAATGACAGATATAATTAAATATAATTTAATATATACATTTGAGACAGAACACATATATAAACTATAATATTAATAACAGATATGAGTTAAAGACAGACACATATGTATAATATTATAGAAAAATGTGACAAAAACAAAAAGATATATACACAAGAAGATATATACACAGGAGTTTCATTTAGGACAGTGTGTGGTGTGTGTTTTGTCTAGTTGGAGCAGTGCTGGTTGTAGAGTCTGATGGCAGCAGGGAGGAAGGATCTGCGGTAACGCTCCTTCACACATCTGGGATGACGCAGCCTGTCCCTCACACAGCTCTCCAGGGCCCTCAGGGTGTCCTGCACGGGGTGGGAAACCCTGTTCAGTACATCCTCCTTTCTCCCCCCACCTCCACTGGGTCCAGGGGACACCCCAGGACAGAACTGGCCTTCTTGATCAGCCGATCAAGCGTCCTCCTGTCCGCAGCTGAGATGCTGTTGCCCCAGCAGACCAGTCCATAGGAAAAGGCTGAGGCCACCACAGAGTCATAGAAGGTCTTCAGGAGTGGCCCCTGCACCCCAAAAGACCTCAGTCTCCTGAACTGATAGTCTGCTCTGGGCCTTCCCGTAGACTGCCTTGCTGTGGTCTGACCAGTCCAGTTCATCATTAAGGTGAACACTCAGGAATTTGTATGAGTCCACTCTCTTAATGTCCCTGCCCTGGATGTTCACCGGTGTTGGGGGTTTGTGACAGCGCCTGCAGAAATCCACCACCAACTCTTTGGTCTTTCCAGAGTTGATTTGGAGGCATTCTGCTAGCACCAGTCCACAAAGTTGTAGATCAGTCATCTGTAGGGGTGTCCTCAAATATTCGACGATTCGATGATTTGTTCAAAGGGGCCTGATTCGACTGCCAATCATACAGTCGAAGCATCGCAAATGTGGTTATGAAACGAGGACCATTCCATTCCAGCTGTATGGGGGTGCTGAATGACTGATTTTACATAGAATTGCTTGTTTTTTCCAAATAAACATGATGTTAATCCTATTTGATATACATGTTAGCCTATCAAATACACTGTGGATAAATTTACTTGTACTTTTATTCAATATTCTATCTATTTAGTGTTTGTGAATGAACCACCATGGTGACTGGCACAATCCGATTTTGCGCAGAGCTCCATCACAGAGCAGCATCTCAGTGGTGATTTGACTTACCTTTAAAAGGCTCACGATGTTGGAAAAGAAAAAAAAAACAGAACTTCAGACCAAGTCAAAGATGATCCAAAAAAAGTCAAATGCAAGTTGTGTCCTTTCATATCACTCCACAACAACATGGCTTTCTACCTGAAACGGGTAAGTAGCCAGATAATTGGGCTAATAAAAGATGGTTCTGTTACTCAATTCTCATTTTCAATGCTGACTTTTTATCTGTGCTCCCGATCCTCATCATTTGAGATGAGACCAACGATGGCAGAGTCTTCAGAGAACTTCTGCAGGTGACAGCTGGCCGAGTTGTACATAAAGTCCACAGTGTACAGGGTGAACAGGAAAGGAGCCAAAACCCCTGTGGGGCTCCATTGCTGCAGACCACCATGTCAGACTCACAAACTGTGGTCTGTTTGTGAGGTAGTCCAGGATACAGCCCGAGAGGTGGTGATCCACCCCTGTGACCTCCAGCTTCTCCCTCAGGAGAGCCGGCTGGATCGTGTTGAAAGCGTTGGAGAAATCAAAGAACATGATCCTCACAGTGCTTTCATGCTGCTCCAGGTGGGACAGAGCTCTGTTCAGTGGGAAGACCACAGCATCGTCCACCCCGATGCCAGGCTGGTAGGCGAACTGTAGTGGGTCCATCAATGAGCTCACTAGAGGGCGGAGATGAGCGAGGACCAGCCTCTCCAGAGTCTTAATCAGATGGGATGTCAGTGCCACTGGCCTGTAGCTGCTGAAATCCTTGGGGTGAGATGTTTTGGGTACTGGTAACACACAGGACGTCTTGTACAGCTGTGGTCCTCTTCCCTGCCTGATGATGCTGCACAGTTGGTCTGAGCAGGACTTGAGAAGCCTGGAGCTGATACCATCCGGACCTGCCGCTTTCTTTGTCTTCATCCTCCTGAGCGCATTCCTCACCTGGGAGGGAGTGAGGGAAAGGCTGGAGATGGGGTTGGGGGGTTGGGTACTTTGTGGTGTGCATGGGGGAGGTGGACATTTGTCAGAGATTTTGCAGATTTTGCATTCTGCAGAGAACAATACACTGTAGCAGTGGACACAACACAACACTGAGACCTGAGCTGAGATTTGCTGACATGAAAGAAAAACCAGCAACAGCCTTAAGAAGCTTTTGAAAATTTCACCATATTTTGCATCGCATCATGCATTAAAGCAGTACTATGCAACTTTTGCACTCGCGCTCCCCCTACTGGTCTCCTATGAAAGCTCACTGTCATAAACATTCTTCCCCCCCCCCCCCCCCCCCCCCCCCCCCCCCCACACACACACACACACCCCCGCGTGTAGAGAGCGTCCCACTCCCGTTTCCGTTTTTTCCGCTCGTCAGACAAAGTTTTTTTCTGTCTTTTTAGTTCTGCCATTTATGAGCACCTAAGGGCGGCGCTGCTAACGCTAGTGAGGGTTTCATGTTTGTTTTACGCACTTTTATACTTGTACTCCCGTATGAGTGCCTTAAAGCAGGTTTGTTCTCGTGAGATGGAGTTGGGTTGGATCCTCAGAAAGTTGCAAGTGCTATTTTCAGGACACAGACAACGGGGGGAGTGGAGGTACAGGTAAATCACCGTGCCAAGTCTTTGTTTACCCCAACAGGGATTCTGAAAAACATTTATTGAGGTAAAAAAGTTGTGTAGTTCTGCTTTAAATTTGGTTTCTTGATGAAATTGTTCTGATTTTCACTTGGAATTCTTCGATTTTGCAAATATATAGACAGGAGGCTCTAACCTGAGTGTTGGTGTGTCTGATCAGTGGGATGTGGCTGCCTCGATGCTCCTCATGTGTGAATGCTGTCCTGTCACTTCACCTGACCAGGTGTTTCAGCTTGGCCCTCCCACTGAACTCTCTTCAACTCAAACCTTCCCACAATCCTCCTGTGGCATTCATAACCAGTACAACAACAAGAATGAGGGCTGACACGATCACCATGATCCCAGAGAATCAGTTTATTGTCTTTTTCACATAACACACTCTTCATCAACTGGAATTTCGGAGTGGCAGTGACACCACCAGCTAGATTTCTGCAGTTTGAGCAGATTGACTGTTTTAAGTTCAGGAATCAGGAACAGTCTCAGCATCACACAGAAAGAGAAAAGTTCACAGGATTTAAAAACATCATCATTATTGTCAAGTCACTTTTTTCAGTGATCCAAATTCCTAAAAACGACCTGGTAAAACAGTCTTCAAAGTGATTTAACAATTAAATATCCATAAAAATCAATGTTTACAATGGTTTGATTCACTGATGATCTGCTGATTAGTAGTGATGGCAAGATGAAGCTTAATGAGCCACTGTCTATTTTCTGAAGCCTCTAGATGGCACTCTTGGTTGTAAGATTGAGGCTGAAGTACTGGCAATGAATTGTGCTTTCAAACATTTCTTGAATGGATAACACCATCTGGTGGCTTCACAAAATGAAGACAGTGGTTCATGAAGCTTCATCTCGCCATCACTACTGATTAGTGTCCATATTATACATTAACCTGGTTCATTGACGAGGAGGACGAGGCCACCTGCTAGATTTCTGAAGTTTGAGCAGATTGGCTGTGTTATGGTCAGGAATCGAAAACAGTCTCAGCACCACACAGAAAGAGAAAACATCACAGGATTTACAAACATCATCAGTATCATCAACTGCCTGATATAAGAGTGTTTAATGTGATTTTCCATAAAAATCAAAGTTTACAAAGGTTTGATTCAGTGATGGTCTTCAGATTAGTATCCATATTATACATTAACTTGGTTCATGGACAAGGAGAAGGCCCCCTGACATCTTTCAGCTTCAATGGCTGAACATCTCAGAAAATATGGATGCTTCTTCAGATAACTAAACAAGGAGATCTGATGGAGTCATCTACGGAAAGGTTCAGGAACTTTGCAGAGTTTCCTTCATCACGAAAACAAAATGTAATTCCCGCATGTAGCGGCTGAGTGAAGGTGGCCTGGACTGTGTGGAGGAGAGTCATGGTTTCAGAGACGCTGTAGAAAGACAGAATACCTGCTGTATGATTCAGGTACACTCCCACTCTGGAGGACCGAGGACCTGAGAGGAGAGTCTCTATGCCATTGTGCCAAAATATAAAATGGTCACAATCTAAAGCCCACGATATGTCATTTAATCCAAATACACATTCATTTATGCCCTTGTATGTGACCGCTACCTTAACTCCTCTTCCTCTCCATGCCACCTCCCAGTAATGGCATCCAGTGAGACTCTCTCTGCTCAGAACCTGAAGATCTTCAGTGAATCTGTCTGGATGATAATACAAATGCTGAACTGATCCTGTGTACTTTACTGTTCTGTCCCCATGAGATAGTAACAGCTCTCTATGTGCAGAGTTTGGATCCAGTGTGATCTGCTGCGAATGTAGTAAGAGCTCTGCTCTAGTCTTTGGCCGTATATGTATTCGTGGCCTGACATGTCTTGATCGTCTTGACCGTTGCTGTGGAAGGGACGTTGGGAGTAGTGGTCTTGGGACTTCAGATTGCAGTGGTAAATAGGATGGCGGTATTGATTGCCGTTGGAAATGGAATGGCAGTTGTGATGGCGGACATGATCGTAGTGGCAGTACTCCTGGCAGTATTGAATCTAGTGGCGGAGGTGATGGTATTGGTAATAACGGCGGAGCTGATGGTATTGGTGAAAACGGCGGAGGTGATGGTATTGGTGATAATGGCGCAGCTGATGGTATTGGCGAGAATGGCTGAGGTGATGGTATTGGCGAAAACAGCAGAGGTGATGGTATTGGTGATAACGGCGGAGCTGATGGTATTGGCGAAAACGGCGGAGCTGATGGTATTGGCGAAAATGGCGGAGCTGATGGTATTGGAGAAAACGGCAGAGGTGATGGTATTGGTGATAATGGCGGAGCTGATGGTATTGGCGAGAACGGCGCAGCTGATGGTATTGGTGAAAACGGCGGAGCTGATGGTATTGGTGAAAACGGTGGAGCTGATGGTATTGGCGAAAACGGTGGAGCTGATGGTATTGGCGAAAACAGCAGAGGTGATGGTATTGGTGAAAACGGCGAAGGTGATGGTGTTCGCGATAATGACCGACGTGATGGTATTGGCGAAAACGGCGGAGGTGATGGTGTTCGCGATGACGGCCGAGGTGATGGCATTCGCGATAACGGCCGACGTAATGGCATTCGCCATAACGGCTGACGTGATGGTTTTGGCGATAACGACTGACGTGATGGTCTTGGCGATAACGGCCTATGTGATGGTCTTGACGATAACGGCCGATGTGATGGTCTTGGCGATAACGACCGACGTGATAGTCTTGGCGATAACGACCGACGTGATGGTCTTGGCGGTAACGGCCGACATGATGGTATTTGCGATAACGGCAGAGGTGATGGTCTTCGCGATAACGGCGGAGGTGATGGTGTTCGTGATAACGGCCGACGTAATGGTTTTCTCGATAACGGCGGAGGTGATGGTGTTCGCGATATTGACCGACGTGATGGTCTTGGCGATAACGGCCGACGTGGTGGTCTTGGCGATAACGACTGACGTGATGGTCTTGGCGATAACGGCCGATGTGATGGTCTTGGCGATAATGGCCGATGTGATGGTCTTGGCGAAAATGACCGACGTGATGGTATTCGCCATAACAGCGGAGGTGATGGTATTCGTGATAACGACCGACATGATGGTCTTGGCGATAACGACCGACGTGATGGTCTTGGCGATAACGGCCGACGTGATGATATTCGCGGTAACAACCGACGTGATGGTTTTGATGATAACGACCCACGTGATGGTTTTCGCAATAACAGCGGAGGTGATGGTGTTCGTGATAACGGCCGAGGTGATGGTCTTGGTGATAACGACCGACGTGATGGTCTTGGCAATAACGGCCGAGCTGATGGTCTTGGCGATACCGACCGACGTGATGGTCTTGGCGATAACAACCGATGTGATGGTCTTGGCGATATAGGCCGACGTGATGGTCTTGGCGATATCGGCCGACGTGATGGTCTTGGCGATAACGACCGACATGATGGTCTTGGCGATAACGACTGACGTAATGGTTTTCTCGATAACGGCGGAGGTGATGGTGTTCGCAATAAAGGCCGAGGTGATGGTGTTCGCGATAGCGAACGACGTGATGGTCTTGGCGATAACGGTCGTTGTGAGGGTCTTGGCGAAAATGACCGACGTGATGGTATTCGCCACAACAGTGGAGGTGATGGTATTCGCGATAACGACCGACGTGATGGTATTTGCCGTAACAGTGGAGGTGATGGTATTCGCGATAATGACCGAGGTGATGGTCTTGGCGATAACGACAGACGTAATGGTTTTCGCGATAACGGCGGAGGTGATGGTGTTCGCAATAACGGCCTAGGTGATGGTGTTTGCGATAACGACTGACGTGATGGTCTTGGCGATAACGACCGAGGTGATGGTGTTCGCGATAATAACGGACGTGATGGTCTTGGTGATAACGACCGACGTGATGGTCTTGGCGATAACGGCCGAGGTGATGGTGTTCGCGATAACGACCGACGTAATGGTATTCGCCATATTGGCGGAGGTGATGGTGTTGGCGATAACGACCGACGTGATGGTATTCGCGATAACGGCCAACGTGATGGTCTTGGCGATAACGACTGACGTGATGGTCTTGACAATAACGGTGGGAGTATTGATTGTCGTGGCGGTGGCGATGGTGGTCTTGATCGTTGTGGCGGTGCCCATTTCAGTGTTTGCGGCCTCACAGCTTTCTCTTGCTCCTGGATTCTCTGCTGGATGTTTAGTCGACTTCCCTCCAGCAACTTCTGCTTCTGCCTCCAATCTGCTGCAGCATCTTGGAGTTCAGTCTTCTTCAGATCCTCCACTATCTCTGCTAACAGGATGTTCTTCTTCAGATTCGGCCTCTGTGTGAACTCCTCCCTGCACTGAGGGCAGCTGTAGATTCCCTTGTTCTTCTCCACATCCCAGTGTCTTTTAATACAGCTGCTGCAGTAGCTGTGTCCACAGGGAACCGTCAGCGGATCCTTCAGGAGATCCAGACAGATGGAACAAGAGAACTTTAGTGGATCCAGCTGAGATCCTCTCTGAGCCATTTTCTCCTCTCAACAACAGCCAGTGTTTGAAGAGTTTCTCTTCCTGCTGAGCAGGGTGGAAGCTGGACCCTCCTCTGGTTTCCTGCTCCTGGTTCTGCTGGTGGGCTGCTGCCCTCTGCAGGTCGGAGACGTCAGTGATCCCTCAGCTGGGAGATCTGTGGAAGATGAGCAGATGATGTGCTCAGGACCCCATAAACTGTTGTGTATTGCTTGTTGTATATTCTTTTCTTTGTGTGTTGTTTGAGGCCCCGCAAATCCCCCTTTTAGATGGTAAAATCACCAGTTACATCAACATTTCCACCAGTTCCGGTCTAGACAGTACATCACAATATTCTAGGGTGTTAAAGATGGCGATACCATGGAGAGAGTCTTTTGTGTGTGTGTGTGTGTGTGTGTGTGTGTGTGTGTGTGTGTGTGTGTGTGTGTGTGTGTGTGTGTGTGTGCGTGCGTGTGTGTGTGGCTGATAGGTACACCGATAACACATGTTCTAAACAAAAAAACTGTGGTCTGAATCAACCAATCGGTGCTGGTAATACCTTTAAACTACCACTTCCTGCTAACGGGAGCACGTGTTTTCCTCGTAATAAAACATGGAGCGCTTTTTGCTGAGACACCCGCGTACTGTAACAAGAGTGAATGGGAAGGTGACATAGTGCCGCCTTTGACAGATGAGAGCCAAGAAATGCTGAAGGACGGAAAAGAGGAGGAAGAAGATAACCAAATGCACCTGGCCAGCACCAGCTCTAGCTCCTGCACCAGCGCAGTAATGGTGACTGAAGATGCTCGCCATCATGCCAAAGACATCAGTGATCATCCTCAGGAAGATCCAAGGTGGCCTGTACTTCAAAAATACCCTGCAAGAACATTTGGAATCCAGCAAAAGAGTTTCAACAAAAGCTGTTTAGAGCAGTACTTCTGGCTGGAATACAGCATCTCGATTTTCACCAAAACACCCAAGTGGTTCCAAAACAGCAAACATGCTGAGCATTATTTATGATAAACCAAAAATACATAAAGGCTGTCATGGAAAGTCTATGCTATACAGCATGCCAGGCGATTGCAAAGTGAGGCCACCATGAGGGGGAGAAGTTGACTGATTTTTGTGAGATTTTGGATGTCATTGCATTGTTTGATGCCACAGTGAGTAAGAAGTTAGCCAGCAACCCATCCAACACTAAATATGTTCACCTTGACATTCCGAATGAAATTGTTTCTCTGATGGCTGATATGATGCCGAAAGAAGTAAGTGATGAGGCTAGGGATGTGCAACACTTTGCAAAGATGTCAGCAAAATCCGGTGTCACACGCAATGCAGGAGGAATTTTTGCACTTCACTGCAGCTGATGGCTTGGATGCAGACTCGCTCCTGGCCAGTATCAAGCTTACCCTTGTAGGGGTTTACATTTGGTAATTCGTATTGAATTACTAAAGTATGGATTACCGGAGGTATTTGATTACTTAAAGTAATTTTAAAGGTGCATTAAGGAGTTTTTCAACTTTAAAAATACTTATTTTCCACCATAAATATGTTACACATTTTTAATGATGTGTACAATGTGCCCTGACATATATTTTCATTGCAAGTACCGCTAACAGCGCTAAATTGTCACTTGAAAGCAGGGGCGGACTGGGGGAAAAAAAGAGGCCCAGGAGTTTAGTATCTGACTGGCCCACTCATGAGCTTGTGGCGGCGGCTGATGGCGGTGAATGCTGGCGGCAGTGAATGCTGGTAGTGGCGAATGCTGGTGGCTGATGATGGCGGTGGATGATGGCCTCCCTGCAAGCACTTTCCTTCTGAGAGGACGATGGTGGCTCAACCTGGCAGGAGATATGAGAGACATTAAACCGACACTAAGGAACTTTTCAACCTTAATAAAACATTTTAATATCTTTTGTGACGATACATCGACTTACAACTAGTTGAATGACCCCTCTGTCACGGGCTGAGGGCGTCAGTATTGCTTTCACTTGGACTAAGCAGCTGTGAGGAGGGTGGTAGGAGCCCTGCTCACTAAAAACCTCCAAATGTGCGGCCTGCTTTACGGCATGCGTCACATCATGATATAACATTGTTTAGCCATCATTAGATTCATTACCTCGTTGTTATCCGTCCTTCACACGGCCACTGGAAACAAATGTAGGCGAGTTCAGTCCGACAGCATGCCACCGGGAGCAGCATTTTAGGACACCACACGCTAGTCCTCATGGGAACTGTAGTATTTGTTCAGGCAAAACACTACCGCTTTTGTCCACTGGCGCCGCCAAAATCAACGAAAACTGAAAGTTCCGTAGTGTTGCTTTAAGTTGAAGCCTTGGGGAATTCTCAGATGTTTAGGTGGCAAAAAGCTGCATTGCAATAAACAATATAGTATGGAAAATTATGGTTTAATAGATAAGTAAACACAGGTGAAAAAAGTGTACTATGTAATGTACTACACAGTATGTGTTTTATCCCCAAGTAGACAATCTTCTCTAAAACAGGTTTAGTAAAAGTTAGTAAAAGGCTGCGATGGTCTTGTCTGAATGCTTCAAAAAGATGAGGTTTTAATTCATCCAACACATCCAAGTGTTGTTAAAAGAGAACATGTTGAAAAGTAAACACCAATAGTAAACATCATCTGAGTCGCCATTAAGTTGATTTTATGTAGGCTGCATGTGAGTGAATATATTATTCTGTAACCCAACTGTTAACCTGTAGTAAATGCACATGAAATGTCAAAATGCACTGTTTGACATTTGTTTTAAATATGTGGGAATATTCCTGTTTGAATATTTAAATTTCATTTATATTATATAGAAAATGTTATTTTTTAACACTCTGTTTATTGAGGTTTTTTTATTTACAAATAGAAATAACAATTTGTTGATATGACAGTTACAAATGATGATATAGAGTCTATATAGAAAATTGTTGAACACATTAACCTGTGGTGCCTCATCAGCCCAATTACATGCTCTTAAGTACATACTGAATAAGTACAGCTTAAGTTTGAATAATACACTTTAAGAACAACACATTAATACACATTTCCCCTTCACAGTGCATGTAGACTGTCTCACTTTCTATATTATCCAACAATATCCACACAAAAAGAATAAACCAGACAATCAGTTTAATGTTGATGAATTAGCAAAGTAATTAACTCTTTCCCTGCCGAGTGCAGCAACTGCCAGGAAATATGAGCATTTTCACTCATTTTCAGGACCCACAGAATATTTTCTGTTGTGACTATGAAGACACCACATCACCCAAAAGAAAGAACAAAGGGCCTTCTTTCCCCGGAAAAAAGAAGTGAGGCCATAGCATGTTCTGGTGTTTAGATATTGACAATTGAATGAGGCATGTTTGACTATTTTTTGCTTTCTGGGAGAAGACACCTTCAGAGAAAACACGTGAAAACACGAGTTTGGCAGGGAAAGAGTTAAGACAGCAGAGCAGCATTTAGCTCGCCAGCATTAAGGGAAATACACAAGAGATACTGTCAGATATTCAGCTTTTTTATTAGTTAATCAGCTGCCATTTTGATGTTGGTTAATGCTAGTGATGGCAAGATGAAGCTTCATGAACCACTGTCTTTATTTTCTGAAGCCTCTAGATGGCGCTCTTGGTTGTAAGATTGAGGCTGAAGTACTGGCAATGAAGTGTGCTTTCAAACATTTCTTGAACAGATAGCACCATCTAGTGGCTTCAGAAAATTAAGACAGTGGTTCATGAAGCTTCATCTCGCCATCACTAGTTAATGCCACTGAGCTGAACTCTACAAACAATGACGTTTTGACATCTAAGCGAGCCTACATGCCTTGTGCTAAAAGTTAACAAGCTATTGCATTAGCATATAGCTTACCTCACTAGCATCCCCCCGGTCATGGTGTCCTCCTCCTCCTCGAAACGTCGTCAGTGATGCCGCTGCCTCGAGAGCTGCAGGTGCTGCTGTAAATGTTGACGGTCCTGCTGCAGCAATACTGGCGAATGTATCCGTCAATTTTTTGCTCTTGGCAGCATCTGCTTGTAGCGCCTGTCTCTTTTTCTCCCTCTTCTTCTCCACTCCACCTTTCCTTTTCTTATCCATGTTTGCAGATTGATTGATTGACACATGCAGAGGGAGGAGGGGCCGCGGCACTCGGCCTTCGGCTGTGATTGGCCCACATGGTGATTGACACACCATGTGGGCCAATGTTGATTGGCCAGACACTAGAGAAACGGTAAACCAGCGGCGGAGTCCTCTTTTTTCCCTCAGTCTTGGCCGTACCGGCCCACTGAGGCAGCGGCCCACCGGGAAACCTCCCAGTGCTCCCAATGGCGAGTCCGCCCTTGCTTGAAAGTTGCAGTGCCGGTCCGGCACCAGAATTTTTTGGGGGAGAATTTGAAAGGAATGACGTAATGCACGCTCCGGCTGGCCTGATTGAGTTAGGTTTTGTTTTGTCCGCCATTACTCCGCCAGATGCTTAGTGAGCAACAACTGAGCAGGATCTTCCAGAAAGTAAGAAAAGACTGGCTTCTTGCCAGGGGCGGGGTGGCCATCGGGAGGTTCGGGAGGTTTCCCGAACGGCCGGTGTATTCCAGGCTGGCGGGGTCTATTCCGGGCCGGTGGTGTTGTTGCCTGTCTGTGCCTGCCTGCCTTAACGCGGCTGCAAGCCCCCCCTGCTCTCATGGCCCGTGTGCGCTACCACCGCCATCTCTGCTCTCCTGGTCAATCGAAGCCTGCGCAGCCCCCCCCCCCCCATATTCGGATGGGAAAAAAACGCGCCTCCAAACGAAGCTCCCGGGCTGAATTTCAACCCCACCCCGCCCCTGCTTCTAGCACTGCCACAGCTCCAGCACAGACCCCACCAGGTATAAGAAACTTAAATCTTACTCGAGCGCCACTTAAAGAGCGAGGAAGGAGTTCCTCTCTTCCGTGCACGCGAGCCACAGGCACGAGTTTTTCACTAAGCTGCATTTTGCCCAAGGCCTGCAGGGGCCGCTGTTTCGCATAAAACATGCAAACTCCTTAATGCACCTTTAAGTTATTAATTTGAGTCAATTGTCATTTACTAATTAATAATTACAGATCATTCACTGTGAGTCACTGTGACGGAGTCACTCTGACGGTGGCCGCGGCGCAGCGCTGGAGCTCATTAAAATGCACATTAACACTCACCTGTGTCTGTTCCCTGTTCGTCTGCTCTGTTCCCCACATATTTGGACATTGTTATGGACTGCAGTAGTCGTGGGTGCACACTCGACCACTGCCAAATCATCCTCCTGCCATAATCTTTCACCCTGCAAACTTTTTCACCAGTATTCATGTCCCATTCACATCCTCCCACAGTCAAACCGAGCGCCGTGTTCACTTCCTGTTTATAGCCGTCAGATGGGGAAACCCGGAAGTGACGTCATGATGACGTCACTGAAAGGTGCAAAGTTCGGCATGAAAATAATTTATTTTTGTTTCGGACCTATTTTGAGATGCAGTGGTACGACTATTTGGTTCTGTGTATTTCTGAACAAATTACCGTGAATTTATTATGGGAATTTATTATGTTTTGTGGGAGAAAACTGTGATTCCCTTGTTAATTACCTGAGGGGAGGGGCCTGTGGTGTTAAAAGGAGGCCCACCTCCACCTGTGGAGGGAGTGAGAGTCAGACTTCCCTCTGACTGAGAGAGAGTGGGAGCCTGCAAGCGTTGGTTTTGCATTGTTACAGTGTAGGTGACAGAAAGCCAGTGATCTTTGTAAGAATTTTCGGTAACGCTTCCTTTTACAGTACGGTAATTACCATGTATTAACAGGGTAATTGCAGGGTAAGTACCATGTAATAAGGAGAAGTTACTGTAAAATTATATCATGTGTTTTCTGCAGACCCGTCTGGTCTACAGGAACCCTTGATCTCCATCATCCCGAATACCCAGGACCGCCGTCGCCAGGTGTTGTCACGTCGTCCACGTCCAGACTTGTACCTCCCTCGGTTTGATGAAAACGAGGACAGCACAACTGTTCCTTCTTAATGCTCAGGGTTTATTCACTTTAACACCCAAACCCCAAAAAACACATGATGTGAATTCACAAGACTGGAGCAGTGTACTTATTAATGTTGATTTATAGTGATTGTTTATCACTGTTATTTGTATTTTGTTTTTTGCAAAAGAAATCTGTTCTGTTTCTTAAAAAAAAAAAAAGATGCCTGACTGCTAAAAATGTGCACTGTTTTGTAAATTGTTTTATAAGAAGTTGAACTCCATTTGATTAAAATGTTTATCTTTGGCAGCTCTCTTGTTTTTGCATGTCTGTCACAGTGAGGTGTTCGTAGTGAGGAAGTGTAATAATAATGCGTTCATCTTAATGTAATGTGATGGCTGGTGATGGTGGTTTTGATTGAAACTCTGATCTCCTGACAGATACAGTGTGCTGTTCAGAGACTGTATCACAGACACTGATGGGGTTTGCTGCATTTTTGGTGCAAGTGTGTGGGGTAATGTGAAAGTTTCCGAGTAACAGGCTAAATACTGAGTAATTACCAGGTAATAACATGGAAACAGACCTCACTTCCTTTTACAGTACAAATCCACTTTAATAACTATGTAATTTCCAGGTAGGTATTTTTGCAGTTCCTGGGTAACGAATAAGTAGTTACCAGGTAATAGTGTGGAAACAGGCCTCACTTCCTTTTGCAGTAGTCTACAGTTCAACTGTAATTACCAGGTAAATGTTGTAGTTACTGGGAAATACTAAGAAGTTACCAGGTAAGTAGTAAAAAACACTTGACTAATAGGGAAATACATAGCGCACACACCTAGCAGTACCTAGTAATACCTAGTAAAAAGTCTACATTTCCCAATAATTACATGGTAATTACTTAGCAATTACTTAGTAAGTACTTGGCAATTACTGACATAGTTGCTATATACATTATAATTACCCAGTAATTAATACTTACTACCAGGTAGTTACTTGGTATTTGCCTGGAATTGGCTTGGTAATTACTCTAAAAGTACTAGGTAATTAGCAACATAGTTACCCTGTAATTACATGGTAATTTTACAGTAACTTCTCCTTATTACATGGTACTTACCTTGCAATTACCATGTTAATACATGGTAATTACCGTACTGTAAAAGGAAGCGTTACCGAATTTTCTTTTTCCTTCCTATTCTTTTTGTAAATATTGTAATAGTTTTTGAGCTCCTTGTTTTGTTCTGCACTTTGGGATTACGTTGGGTGAAATAAACAATCTCAACATCATCAGCACCCTCGGCTGTGCCATCATTTCAACAACAGACAAGGATCCGCATCACAGTCACTCATAACAATCAATTACAGTGTAACAAACTGTTTCAAGGGAAACGCAAAAGTAATTTATCCAAAATCAATTATTAATTGGCATAAACTGTTATTTATTCATTAATAAAGTCAGATAATCAGTTATTTGGGAATTAGTAAATCACAGAGCAATTTAACCATTAAATCATTGATTAATATGGTGTTATTGATTAATTAAAAATGCCACAAATGACCAATTCAATGAAAAACGGGTGAATTACAGAAAATGAGCTGAGAGAAGTTCTGAATTAAGAATTAAATAAATTAGTGACTTATTAATTAATAATTCTGGGACACCACCTCGAAGAAGACAATTACCAATGTTCAGTCTCAAAAAGGAAACTTAATTTCAACTTTTTCGTAATATTTACAATAAACAGCTGTCTAAATGATCAAGAAGCATGGGATAAGCCAAAGCGGCTACAACCATTAACTTGTCACAAATACACCAAATATCACCATGAATCATCCAGTTCAGTTAATGAGCATTTATTAAAAATGTCTTTTTCTAATCAACAAATCTAGTAACAAATCTGAACAGATTCCAAGCATGTAAACCATCTGTGTGTGTGTGTGTGTGTGTGTGTGTGTGTGTGTGTGTGTGTGTGTGCATATGCGAGAGAGTGGGTGCGTGTTTCAGCACTCAGAGTTCGGAGGGACCTCCCTCCCTTTGCTTCTGCATGGACTCCAGAGAGAGAGGAGGACTTAGGAGGGAGGAGGAGTTGACTCCTTCTCAAAGTCTCCACCCGTGGGTGGAGGCTGTATGGCTACGTCCGGGCACATACGGCAATCCCGTAATGCGCTCTTTTTGGATAAACTGGGTGCAAGTGTTAATGAGAGAGGAAGAAACCGATTTAGCGGCCCGAACTCATCTCACACACAGACGATACAGCTCGCCTGTGCGTCTCTGCGGATCTGAGGTGAGAGGGAAACGGTGCGCTCGCTGTGTGTGTGAAAGTGTCTTCAATGCCGGAAAGTAAAGAAAATCACATGTGTAATGAACAAAACTCCAGTTTCAGTTCAACAAATAATAAACACAAACTTCAAAATGATCACACTCCTGTCTAAGCCAGCCCAGGCACTCATGGGGAGAAAGGTTGCTGTGATGTCGCTGAGCTGTGGGGGGTCCTGCAGTACAGCGCAATCTCAGCAGTGAAGAAAACTCCCCCACCAATCTCAGTTACCTTGCATAATATCAGCCTGCCCAATTCGCACCGGAGGATGGAGGCCAGAGCAATCAGAGCACTCGTTGATCAGAAGTTTGATCTTCATCTCATTTTGTTCAAGGATGTTTTCAGAAGAACCAAGTTCATGTCAGATCAGCTACAGTATGCAAATTTTGATCTTCCAGCAGCTGACGATCTGGCTCAATCTATAATCACTGCGACTCTCAGAAAAGTGCACGGAGACACATGGACAAAAGCAGGCAGAAGATCTGTGAGCAAATATAGGAACTGCAACACAAGCTCCCACACATGAGAGAAGGCAGGCCCAAACAGCTCGACAACGGAGGATTTTATTATGGAGGCCCCGAAGAAGAAGCAGCTGAAACAACGTAGATGACCTGAAAAACGCACTCTTTCTATCCTGTATTAGATAGATTGTTGATGGAGATGAAACGAAGCTTTTCACCAAACACAAATGAAATCCTGAGGTTTACCAACCCTAATCCCGAAACACGTATCCTTTTTGGACAAACAATACATGCGTCCCATGGCCCAACAATGGAATAAGTGAGGAAAACCTATCTGCAGAGCGCCACCAGGTCCGCCAGCTGTTACATATATAGAAAAGAGGAGCCAGGGCAAACCATCTGCAGCACTCAGGAGGTCCTACAGCTCATGAGTTCATACATGGATGCATCTGAAGACTCGTATAAACTGATAGGCATGGCACTGACACTCCCCTTCACATCTGTCATCTGTGAGCGCAGTTTCTCTTGTCTGCGTCATTTGAAAAACTATCTGAGGAACACCAGTGGAGACACTCAAAGAAGTAATCTAGCCCTGCTCAACACGGAGAGAGCAAGGCGCCTGGAATATAACAAAATCTTTGATGGCTTTGCTCTCAACCACAACAACCGATGGATTATAACATCTTATGGTGAGAGTATTATCATTTCCTGGTGTTTCAGGTCCAAATTATGACTCCTTCTGGCTATATCCACACAATGCTTATTAATATGTCTTTAGATCTACCTAAGCGAGTGCTTCTTTCACTAGAAGTTTTGGTAACAGATGTAATGGGTTGGCGGTCTATGTGTTTGAGGCCAAAATGAAAATCTGCTCTGTGTGTGTGTTTGCGACTGTTTTTGTGCCTCCTTGCCGGTGGCATGATTGTGTTAAAGTTTACATTCAGCGGTGTTTAAGTGGCAGCTTGTAAAACTTTTTTTTTTTTCCTTTTTAAATCATTTTGGCTGAATATCTTCACTGTAAATAATTACCAGGATTTCACAATAGTCAACTGTAAAATTTCACTCTAAATTGCAGTACTATCACTTTACAGGATTTCACTTTAATGTTCACTGTAATTTAGAAGTTTACTATAAAAACAGTGCCATCACAGTAAACTTCTGTATTGTTTGTTGTTTTAATTATTACTGGATTTCACAGCATTTTATTGTGTTATTTCAGTGCAAAATACTTTATTAAGACTGTCCATGCAAAAACACAGCAAATTACATGAACCGCACTGAATTGTGGGACCTGCTGCGGATTTTTTTTCCAAATACTGTTAACTGTTGGTGCATGGACTTGATACCACCCATCCAGAGAACAAGAGAAGGTAATTTAGCCTCATTTTTCACATTTGTGTTAACTATATTGACATTTGTCACGAACGACACGAGTGTGACATTCGTCGCATTAATTACTCTTTATTCTCTGACACTTTATTTCTACACAGTCAAATCAAGTGACACCCACCTCACTGAAGGATGTGAGGAACAACCACATGGCGGATTAACACAGTTAGTTGGTTTGATTAACGGTTTGTGTGAGCTAAAGGGACATTTTGTGTCTCTGCTCCACATTTTAATTTGAGGCTGTGGCATCAGTAACGTTAGCAAGTTAGATAGTTGGTTTGATACAGTGCAAAACAGCCACGCTAAAGTTAGCTTCGTTTCTCTTTCATCTTTCTTTCATCTTGCATGTGAAATTCTCAGTAGAACAGCATGTAGGCTAATATAATGTCAGTGCTTTTTTTTTTTTCCCCCCCCTTTTTCCAAGCATTTCTTGATCCATCAATGGCTTGCAACCAGGGTGTTTGTATTTTAGGCCTGAACAACTTTTAAAACAAAAAAAAAAACAAAAAACAAAAAAATTTTACAGCCATCAAATGATGAAATAAAAATTTGATGTTGATCTAAAAATTTGTCAACAGTAAAAGAATTGGGAAATTCTTTGGGTGGAAACCTGCACAACATCCATACGAAGAGAACGCTCTGTTCAAGTCCGGAGCAGCACAGAAACTTAGAGGACTTGACAGTAAAAAACCGACTCGTCAGTGAAAAACCGCCTTGTCAGTGGAAAACACCAACAGTCAACAGAAGAAACCAACAGTGAAATCAGTGAAACTTGGTCCAGTAAGTGGGACCAAAATGGCTGGTTTGGTGGGGATGGCAAAAAAGACCCTGATGAAGTGGAAACGCTGGGCGCCCCCTGCTGAGCAAACGACATTTCATGGTCGGGTGGCAGAACTTGAGTTCATCCTTCCCAAACTGATCTCCAGAAAAGCAGACTTCATTCAAGCAAAAGCCAGAAAGGACTCAGAGAGAGCAATGGACGTATCTTCTGTATTTTCTATATCTATATTTTCTGGATGACGTCACAGCAATGGCCGCGCCGCTGCTCCACGAACCTCACCCCTACCGCCTGGCCACTAAGGTGGAGAAGATCATTGCTGACCTGAGAGAGGACATCCGCCGGCTGTCGAATGAGCTCAGGAAGAAGGACGACCTGCTGGAGAAGGCTCGGATGCTGACAATCGACCAATCTATGGTGATATCGTCATTAATGGTCACCGCTGCCTCGGCACCCTGTACTCCTTCCTGCTCCACACTGGAGCACCGTTCCTGGCTGAGGTGGTAGTGCGAGGCCACAAGCCTCGGCCCACTGCAGCTTCACTTCCACTACCCCTCTCCAACCGCTTCCTTGCACGACGGCGACGACACGGCGGATGATGAAGGCCCGTGGTCTGCTGCGGCTGCTACCGCACCCTCCGGTGGATCCACGGCCCGCCGCCAGGATGACAACAACCTGGAAACCACGCCGCCCAACGTCGCTACGGTCCTCCATCCTGCTGGGCCCCAGCCTCGCCGCTCCGCCGCGGCCCCCGAGTTGGAACGTGTCCCGCCGATCCCGGAGAAGCAGCAATCATCCCGGGCTTCGACCTCCGCAGCGTGCCGGAGGTTGATTATAGAGGCGGTGCGGAGGCACTCTGGGAGCCACTGCCGCCCCAGGGAGACCCGGGAACGCCGCCCCAGCGACGAGGCTGCTGCCAGCGGCACCGCTGCGCCGGCAGAGCGCTCCCCGGCCCAGGACACCCATGTCGCTGCCCCGCCCCCGCCTCGGCCTCTCTTCCCCCCGACATCACTCATCATCGGCACCAGCATCATGCAGCATATTCGCTTCTTTAACGCCATCACACGGTGTTTTCCCGGCGCCACCGTCCCCACCATCCTGGAAAAACTGCCAGAGCTCCTCCGGTCCGCCCCCTCCTCCGTTCGCCGGGTGATTGATCACATTGGGTCCAACGACACGGCGCAGCGACACTCCGAGCTCACCAAAAAGCATTTTAAGGACCTTTTCAGTCTTCTGCAAAGCTCTGGAAAAATGATCTACATCAGCGGCCCCCTGCCAACGCTCTTCCGGGGTGCTGAGTGCTTCTCCAGGCTCCTCAGCTTGAACACCTGGCTTCAACAATCCTACTCAGCTCACAACCGTCACTTCATCGACAACTTCAACCTCTTCTGGAACCGCCCTGCTCTCTACCGTCACGATGGATTACATCCCAGCAGGCTGGAAACTCCGTCCTGTCAGATAACATCCAGCAGTCCAGACACCTCCAGCTGTCAGTCCAGCTGACTGACTAACGGTAAGCCCCGCCCACTCTTCACACACCCCTCTCTCTGTTATTATCTCCAGCAGACAGCACGTTCACAAGAGGAGAGGAGTTAATCTTAAAAACCTAATCAAAATTAAAACTAAACCTGCAGTAGAACAAAAACCCACAATAGTCAAATGTGGGCTGTTAAATATCGGATCCCTCTCCTCCAAATCCTGCTTATTGGTGACCTAATAACTGATCATAATTTAGATATATTAAACCTTACTGAAACCTGACGTGTCGGACATCAGCGATCTTGACTGGAGTGAAGAGGAGGAAAGTTCTGAATCAGAGTCAGAACAGGCACGCGCCAAACAGTGAAACAAATTTAATCCTGCTGCCCCAAAAATGCCCAATCGACCTCCGGCTGCTGTACAGTCCAGCGCAGAACCGGCAGCGGCACATGAAGCGCTCACACGTCACCTCCAGGTAGAGAATTACTGCAGGCTGCTGTCAGTTTACAACTAAATAATTATAACATAAAATAGTGTAAAAAAAAAACTAATGTATTAAAATTAAACACAACAGTGAACACGGTAGTTGACAGCAGGAGCACTGGCCCAGTGACCCCAGAGGTGCCAATTACAGATTCAGGTAAAATATTATATCCTCCATCAAAGTGCAGCAAACCATGTATTTTTCGTTTCCAAAAATTAATTTTAGAACGAACATATTTTCTAAATAAATACCTTTGTCCTGTCGAGCCTGCAGTCCCAGAATCAAATGAGCAGGGTGAGGACAGGTCGGTGTGGGGAGGTGTCCGTCCTGGTGCTCAGCTGGGGAGACTTATTTTACTAATTTTAATATGCTTTTGATTATTATTGACGGTTAATAATACAACTTTTATGTGTGTTGGTGTGTGTGTGCGTGTTTATCAGGGACATAAGTGCGCGGAGTGTGAGTGAGAGGTGACGCTGCGCAAATGCGCACTGTAAAAGTTAAATAAATTTTGAAACCTGATTTGAGGCATTGATAAAGCAGACATGAGGCATTAAAAGGTTTGCTGATCCTCTTGACTTAATATTTTGTTTATTTATCTTATTTTCGCGCTAGGTTTCGACCGCTGTCGATCTTCCTCGGGCAAAGAACCAACAAAAAAAAAAACACACAAAAAAAAGAGAGAAAGGAAGAAAGAAAAGACAAAAGAAAAACAAACCACACGAGAAAATGGTTCAAAGTGGATCAATGTACAATTCGGCTGGGCCCAGAGCAGGATACGTTGTCTCTACAGAGCTGTGACACCAACTCTGTCATCATGAATGAGTCGAAAATGAGGGACTCTCCGCTTTGCGTCGCCTCATTCATGCATGAACAGTCTCTATTTTGTGCTGGAAGATCTCTCAGGTCATTTTGAACCGGCTTAAAGAAAATCCTTCATATGGACAACCAGTCCGTTTGTCACTAGAGCTGACCAACACACTCCACGCAATGACAGCGGCTTCATTAAGTTGACAGATCT